>NC_043707.1:29963285-29995981 GCF_006229205.1 Suricata suricatta | reverse complement strand
CTTGGTGGGTGACTTGGAGGCCTTACGTCTCATATGCCCCAGGGGCTGGACGCAGGATTACTTGTTGAGAGTCCTTGAAGTGTCCTTGGGCTCTGAGACCACTGGAGACAGGCTTTGAGGGGGCAGTGCTGAGGCTTCCCCCTTCCTTGGTGGCGAGGGGGGCACAGGAGAGCTGAGGCCCCACCTCCATCCGGTTCACAGGGCACAGTGAGCCCAGGGGGCTGCGTCCAGGCAGCTTCGTCCCACTTGAGAGGGAGCTGTTGGGCTGAGGGGGCTGGGATCCAGGGGCGAGGAGGTGATGCCCAACCCCCTCCCCGACTCAGGTGAGAGGGAACCTGAAAATGCGTACATGCGGGTATCAGTGCCACACTACCCAAAAGGAGGGTGCTTCTTCTTTCCCTCCTGTGACCCCTGGCATCTCATTTGGACAGGCTGCTCTGTGTGTTTACTGTAGTTTGATTTCATTTCGTGGGTGGATGTGCAGGGGGGCCCAGGGCTCTGCGTGGCTTCCTTCCCCCACCACACGGCTCTGTCAGCGCCCCAGTAGCCAGCTGCCCAGCAAAGAACTAACTGAGTGCAGACTGTCTTCCTCCCCAGGGGCCTCATCTGATGGGCTTTTTCGTTTAAAAAATTTTTTTAATGTTTATTTTTGAGAGAGACAGAGTATGAGCAGGGGAGGGGCAGAGAGGGAGAGAGACACAGAATCTGAAGCAGGCTCCAGGCTCTGAGCTGTCAGCACAGGGCTCGAACTCACGGACTGCGAGATCATGACGTGAGCCAAAGTCAGACGCTTAACTGACTGAGCCACCCACGCACCCCTCTGATGGGCTTTTTTTTTTAATTAAAAAAATTTTTTTAATGTTTATCTTTGAGAGACTTTGAGAGATGGAGAGAGCGAGCCTGAGTGGGGGAGGGGCAGAGAGAGAGGGAGCCACAGAATCCAAAACAAGCTTCAGGCTCTGAGCTGTCAAGACAGAGCCTGATGCAGGGCTCGAACTCACAAACCACAAGATCATGACCTGAGCCAAAGTCAGATGCTTAACCGAGTGAGCCACCCAGGTGCCACTGATGGGCTTGGGCTTTTTTAAATGTAGTAACTTAAGAACAAAGGCTCCAGAGGCAGACAGACATGGTTGGAGACCCTTTGATGCCACTGCGTACCCCTGAGCAAGTGATCACGTGATCTCACCTCGTGCAAATCCTCCTTTTGCATCCTAACTGCTTAGAATTGGGGTGGGCTTACATGGGGGGCTAGGGAGGTAGTTAGCGCTTATCCTGACACTCAGCAAATATCCAAGACTCTTTTTGCACATGGTTGTTTTTTCTAGAAATTCCCACTCCCTCCCTTTCTTTATTTATTGATATCTTTACCGATTTTCCCAACCTCCAGAAAAATATCGACTTACTCTCTTTACTTCCCAGTATCCAGTGATTCCTATTTGGAAAGGTGGCATATACACTAATTGTTTTTGTCACCGCCACCGTGGTATAGGCCGAGAAAGCTGCCGGAGAGGCGTCTCTGTCACGTGCTGGAACTCTTTCTGCCAGGCTATGCTTTCTCTTCATGAGCTCACATGTAGGGGATCCTGCTGGTACCCCACCAGGGGAACAACCTGGACCCAGAGCGGCCCTGGGGGCTCCAGGACAAGCTGGCCCCTGGCTTAGCATCGGTCGGCCAGCAAGCAGCCCACCCAGGGTGGGGATGGCAAAGAGACCCCCTCAGACAGAGTGGGAGCCCCCAGCTAGTGCCCCAGAGTCCTCTGGAAGGAGCAGAGCTGTGTCATGCTGAGAAACTGCATTGGAGGGAGCTCAGAGGTCTTTCCAACCAATTGTGAAAAGCAGACGTGCTGGACGTCCCCACAGTCACAGAGGTCATTGACTTAAAAGAACGTGCATGTGTTTGCAGAGCTGACGTGTCGCGGTGCCCGCTCAGGAAGTGTTCCCTCCTGCCCAACTTCGGCCCTGTCACTGAGGCTCGACAGTGACGTCGTCACTAGCCACTAGGCTCACAGAGCATTTCTTTCAGGCCCCAAGCAGCCCGCCCCGAAGGCAGAAAGCCCCCCTCTCTTTCTTCTTTCAGATGCCCTGACGGGGTCATTGGTTTTAATTTCCTCTCTTTCCCTCTAAGGAGAACCCATTGGGTTCCGCTTAATGAAAAGGGCCAATTGCTTCTCTTAACAAAAGAGCCATTCGCTCCTCTCCACCAGGCCCACGGGTGCTGACTGCCCAGCGGTGTGCTCCTGCCTCGGTGGGCACAGCCGTGCCGCACAGGGAGTGAATGTGGATGTGTGGGCAGCAGCCTGCACAGCCAGGGTCCCCTCTCACTTGGGCAGAGACCTGGCAGCTAGCCCCACAGCCTAGGCCTCCAGTGTCGTCATCACAGCCCTACCCAGGCCTCCCCCGGGCAGGCTGCCTGGGCTCCTCCAGCCATTTGTGCCCTGGCCCTTCCTTGGCCCTTCCTCAGCCTGGCTTTCTACGAGGTGATCCACGCCTGGCAGGTGCGGTGTCCCCAAGAGCTCTGTTGTCCTTGGAGCCGGAACCACAGGGCCCTGCCGGAGACTGTCCGGCACAGAGGGTGATATTGGGAGGGGGGCTGTGGGGGGAGCAGGTGCAGCAGTCCTACCCTTGAGCCAGCCTGGGGTCTGAGGCAGGACCCTGCCCTGTTCATCACATCTGCTCTGGCCTTTCCATTTTGGGTAATTAAAGCGAGGGCTGTACACCTGCACTCGGGGTGAGGGGGTGCTGGACTTTCTAGGGACGGTCCTGCCTCTGGACGGCCCCTGTGTCCCGAGCACTGGGCGCCCCAGCGCTCCTCCATTGCCCAGCCCTGCCTGCCCTGTGCCTGGCACTCACTCTCCCTCAGATGTACCCCTCCCCTGGCCCCTGTACACACAGCCCCCATCCGCTGGATTCCGGCCTGGGCGGGGGGTGCCCTGGGCACCCAGGCTGCAGATGCGTCCCTCCCCGTGGAGAAGGTGTGCGCTTTTTCCAAATCCACTTTTTCCAAAACACACGCACAATTATGAACTGTTTTCTTTGTGAGAAAGTACTCGAACCGCACAAAAACATTATTAATCTTCCCTCGGAAGAGGACTAATTTAAAGCTCATCAATAAGATGATATTCTATGTTACCATTGATTTTCTCCACTCTTTTTTTTTTTTTTTTTTAAGTCGTATTGGAGAAACCATAGCTCTTCTTCCGAGCAAGATCCATTGATCCTCCTCAGCCCAAATGTTTAAAGTTCAATTTAACATTTAGGGAGTTAGAGGTCTCCAAAGGGACTCGTAACCATTGATTTTATGTCTGGGTTGAGGAGCCCGAGTTTAAAACACAGCGATCCTACCAGGTTACAAAAGCCCCGTGTGTGTGGCCGCGTGGAATTGTGCTCCTGTGTCACCGCCGTGTTTTCCCCTTTCTGCAGAGGTTACGATAAAAGCACTTAAAGAAAAAATCCGAGAATATGAACAGACTCTGAAGAACCAAGCCGAGACTATAGCTCTCGAAAAGGAACAAAAGTTACAAAATGATTTTGCAGAAAAGGAGAGGTGAGTGTCTGGCGGGGTCTGCCCGCACTTGACTTGCCATTTTGCCTCCAAAGTCCTCATTGCAAGAAGTATCTATTTTTTTTTAAGTTTGTTTATTTATTTTGAGAGAAAGAATGAGCACACGGGAGGGACAGAGAAAGAGAGGGAGGGAGAGAATCCCAGGCAGACTTCACAGTGTCAGCACAGAGCCCGATGCGGGGCTCAAACTCACGAACTGTGAGACCATGAGCTGAGCCAGAATCAAGAGTCAGACACTCAACTGAAGGAACCACACAAGTGCCCCCACTTTGCCGGGAGTGCTTAAGAGGGGCCTGCGAGACCAGCCCAGTTCTGCGGGGCTCTCGGCAGAATTCTGTTTGACAAATAAAGGCATCCCTTACTCTGATCTGTCAGATTGCCCTGAGTGACATGCATTGGTCTTTCCCCACAGGTGGATGGCATCAGGTAGTCAAGGGGCCAGAGTATGTCTGTTGGGGCCACATGGGGCCGGGGGTTGAGCACAAAGCACGTGAGGTGAGAGGGCATGACCATCCCCCCCTCTCTGGGAAGCCCTGGACGCAGGCTCAGCTCCCAACACCTTCGGAAATGAATTTGGATATTTAACATCACCCACCAAGCTCGGGGGTTTTGTTGGGGGTTGGGTTTTTTGGCTTTTTTGCCTCCTTTTCTTTACCGCACAGTACTTCATCTATTGAGCAGCTGATCCCAGTAAAATCTGTTAGTACATCATCTGTCTGCTGTGGGTGTCGGATTTCTGCTGGCCTACCTCGTCCAGAACTTTCCCACAAACAACCAGCGAGTTTACTACTGTTAGGACAGTTTAATGCAAGTTAGGTTTCTTGTAAAACCCGGCGAAAACTAAGAAGGCCCAGTTCACTCAGCCAGTGCCTACTCAGTGTTTCCCACGCCTTCCTGGGTCATTGTCTCCCTGAGTGCCCAGAACATTCCTCAAGAGGGGACGGTCTCATTTTCCAGATTGAGAAACTAGGCTTCAGATTAGGGCTCTGCCCCCACTGTCCTGGCGAGCCACCCAGAGGTGGGACCAGACCCCAACCCACCACCCCAGCCCTGGCCTCCCTGTGTGATTCTGTGTCACCTCTCGGAGTCCCGGCTGCAGGACCAAGGCCAGTCCCTCGGGGCCTGGGAGAGCAGGACCGGGTGCAGTCCCCCCAGGAAAAAAAGTGAGCCATGCTGAGAGTCCAAGCTCTGAAAGATGAGCAGACTCTTTTTTGTAGGTTCATTTATTTATTTTTTAGAGAGAACACCAGCGAGGAAGGGGCAGAGAGAGAGGAAGAGAGAAAATCCTAAGCAGGCTCCACACTGTCGACGCAGAGCTTGACATGGGACCAGATACGGGGCTTGAACTCACAAACCATGAGATCATGGGCTGAGCCAGAATTAAGAGTCAGACGCTTAACCCACTGAGGCACCCAGGTGCCCCAAGATAAGCGGACTTTTGACCTAGCCTAAATGTGCTTCCTTGGAGAGCACTTTATGCCCAAAGCTATTCTTTACCATGTTACTGCTACTGGGCAGTGGGGGCAGGGTGCAGGCAATCCAGTTGCCCTCTGCCAAAGGGAAATGGGGTGTAAAAATGAGCCATCCACAGCTGGAACAGTATGCAACCCTTAAAGTAACAGTTCTGTAGAATTTGCAATAAGGCCAGAAGCACATGAATCCAGTGTGATACGGAGTGAAAAATACATGATACAGACTCACATGGTGTGTGACCACAGCTGCACAGAGCAAAGTTGGAAAGTTGTGGAAGTAAATTCACCTGGGAATTTGATATTTTTAAGTTGGCTTTTCAAACTCAGTAAAAGGATTAATTATATTTAAAGATGCAAATGACGGGCTGACCACTCGGGATGGAGGATAAGGTTAGATGTTTTTATCTTGTTCTTTACAACCAAGAAATTGAAATGGATCTCAGGTTCAAATATTAATCATTAAATCATGCACATACTGGAAGAAAACTTAGGCAAGTATTTTGTTTGTAATAATTTTGAAGTAGGTATTTCCAATTTTAATTGAAAACCAATCTTCTAAAAAAATAAACATTTTCTTTTAATGTTCGCTTATTTTTGAGAGAGAGAGCAAGAGCAGGGGAGGGGCAGAGAGAGAGAGAGAGACACAGAATCCGAAGCAGGCTCCAGGCTCCATGCTGACAGCAGAGAGCTCAAACTCATGAACCGTGAGATCATGACCTGAGCCGAAGTCAGACACTTAGCCAACTGAGCCACCCAGGCGCCCCTACAATAAACATTTTAAAAGCATCAGAAAACCAGGAAGAAATTTTTCCACCTCAAAAGAGCTCTTACAAATTAATAGGGAAAAATGAGCGCTACAAAGTGGACCAAGGAGATGCACAGATAGTTCATACAAAGAGAAATGCTCGGCTTTACTCAGCAGGAAAATTAGGTTTCCTTTCATCCAGTGTTGGCACAGGAAAACAAACATGTAGTGTTGGTAAGAGTCTAAGTGAGTGAGTTTTTGGGGCGGGAGAGGAAGTTTCCTAGTATCAGAACAGCAACAAGAGTACACTGCATGTACCCTGACCGTACACATCCTCCATTAGCATTTCATCCAACAGATTCCGTCTCCAAATTATACAGCGATATCTACGTAATGATCACTGCCGAACTGTTGAGTAGAAAGAGGCAATGGTGCCCCTCCCCTGCTCATGCTCGGTCTCTCTGTCTCTCAAAAATAAATAAAAGTTAAAAAAAAATTTTTAAAGAAAGAGGCAATAAACAAGCTAAATGTCCACAGAGGCTGGTTACGTTAATTATTTAATAAGAATGAGGAAGAACGTTTCCAGAGTGGAGAGAAGAGTGAGAAGGCCCTGTGTGCTTCATAGTCGAAGGGCTGGGGAGTGTGTGACACGCTCGTACATTACGTGGGCTTTTCAGTATTCGTGCGTGTGTTCTTTTTAACTTGGAGCCTCTATTAGTTTTATCATTAGAATATGCAAAAACATGAGCAAGCTTTTTACATAGGTAATGGAAATCAGGGTGATTTTTTTTTTAATGGTGTCATTTCTACATTTCTATATCCCAAGTTTGTGAGTATGAGAGTATGTGTTCTATTCATAAGATGTAAAAATAATAAACTTATTTTTAGATTCCCCTCTGCAGATGAGGAGGAAGGGATGCTATTTATTGACCAGGGAATTCATTTGGAGATGGGGGAAACGTAAATCTGGGGATGTTGGGTTCAGACACTGATAACCACCCATTAGGTATTGCGGTCACATCTGCGTGCCATTGTGACAGACAGGGAACAGCTGTCACATCTATTAGCACATCCTTTATCCCAACAAATTCCTTCATTGTGTCAGCAAAATGTAAATGTATCATTCTTCTTGGGTAACTTCAGAAAACAATGAGTTTGTGATGATGGGATTTTTTTTTCTCTTAAATATCTGGCATATGAAGAACAAGTTACATTTAAGAAAGCGGGCTGCATCAGTCAGCACACATGCGGGCGGACTCGGGTGCAGAGTCGAGGTGCCCAAGATCAGGGAGCGCTCGCCGCGGTAACCGGTTGTGTGCCTATTGCTGGCTGCTGGTCACCGAGCTGCAGGGCACACGAGACGTTCACGTTGGGAAACAAGATGACCAGCTTGGGCTTTATTCTCTTCCTTTCCAGAAAGCTGCAGGAGACACAGATGTCCACCACCTCAAAGTTGGAGGAAGCAGAGCACAAAGTCCAGTCTCTGCAGACAGGTGTGCTACCCATCATCCCGAAACAGGCCATCCAGGGAAGGCCGAAGTGGGGGGTACTCTGGGTGTCTTCCGGTTCCCTCCGCCCCAAGACCCCCTCTGGTACCGGCTGCCCTGAAGGAGTGACTCCTCAGAGCCCCCAGCCCCTCCGCCTGGACTCCATTAGCCTCTTGCCCTGAGTTGTTAGTGTCGGAAGCAGGATCTGCATTCCTTTTTCATCTTTACACAAGCCCTTCTGTCTTCCCTGCGCCTTTTCCAACAAACACATCTAAATCACCAAACCGTCAGGGACTGACATTTCATTTGGAACAATAATAGGAAAGAAAAAAAACAACCCCCACTTATTTCCACCCTAAGTGCAGTTAAGAACAGTCATGGCAGACCTTTAAAATTCAAGACAACACAAAAAGGCTGTGCTACAGCTTTTATCGTTTTTTACGCTTCTTTTCTCTTCTTCATCTCTTTTCCCTTTTTTCTCCTGAAAGGGGAACCGCGTGATATACCAAATTTAAGGGGGTGGGGAAACATCGGACCATCTCAGAGTCCCAGGTGAAAACCACATGACCGAGTGTGAGAATGTAGTCACAGCACATTTACAGACATATGAATAATACCCACCCCCCCAATCTAGAGGCCTCCTAAAAACCAGTAACACATCAATAAAGAGAGAGAAACAGTCCACTAGAACGGGGAGCTAGCAATGCAAACGGGCAGTTTGCTGAAGAAATGCATGCGTCCAGTACACATACTTAAAAAAAAAAAATTTAACAGCTCTTCACAGGCGGGGAGATGCTGATTAAATCAAGAAAAGATCGTTCTGCCCATCAGACTGTCAAAAGAATGTTTTAAAATGGATACTATGCAGTGCTGGTGAGCCCAGCGGCAGGTAGCCCCCTCTTGGTATTGATGGGCATGTAAACTGCCTCTGGGCGAGGCCGGCTAGGGTGGTAGTGGCCTGTTTTGGAGCATCCAAGCTCCGTGCCCCAGAACCTTCGCTTCGAAGCGGGTCCTGAGGTGCCTGGCATTTGGCAATTACGAGAGCTTGCTCGTAATTGTCACTGCGTGTGTCCTGCCCTGGAGAGTGTTTCTTGCCATTCCACTAAAGGAAAAGGGCAAGTCTCAGAATATATTTGTATCATCCGATTTACACGGAGGTGAAAATATCTATCTATATATGCAGTTATGTATGGAAATATTTCTTGAGCAATAAAATACATATAAAAGCAGAGAATCTGCACACCCAGCAGTACCCGGCGTTCTCTCCGAGGAGGCGCGTGGACGAAGCGGAAGAGAAGGGGGATTTTCGGGAGTTCCGTGTGCTTTCGTAACCTTCGACCCCTTGGATGAGACTATATTGCTTGTATACTTTTGCTTCTTTAGTTTTATTTGAACAACTGGCATCTTACGTCACCGTTTTGTGTCCTCTGCCTTTCAGCCCTGGAAAAAACCCGAACAGAATTATTTGACCTGAAAACCAAATATGATGAAGAAATCACTGCCAAGTAAGTCCCGGCCTGACTTCCTCTGTCTGATTGCTTTCTGTCCGGTGTCACTTATTTTGCTAATCCACAGAAAACTCCCCCGGTTTTGCCCCGCTGTCTGTCAGCTTTTGCAAAGCAGTATGGGATCCGGGAGGTGTGCTGGGCCTCCGAGCCGCACCCCCATGAGCTCCTCGCGTCCGTTTACTACCCAAGATGTGACCATCCTCCTTGGTGCTCTCAGATGGTGGAACTTTCTGTAGTTACTGTGAAGCCTTGTCAACATGTGTCTTTTCCTAAGAAAGTTTGGGGGAAGAAGATGTGTTACAGGAGACGTTTTGTGGAGCTTAGTCTCAGAAAATTACATCACCTTTCCCCCTGTCTGGGTCCTTGGCTCCCACACAGATGTGTTTATTCAAGTCCTGCCTTAGGACACAGGCCATCTCTGAGCAGACACGTGTGTGTCGGGAGTGCGTGCATTCGGGCAGGTATGTCACAGGTGGCTCTGGCAGAAGGAAAGCCGTGATCTGCACGGTCTCCACGTGGAACACCCAAAAAGAAGGATAGTGTTGACATACGTCAAGGTAGATGAAGAAACAATAGAGGCTGTCCCTAGCCACGCCGTCCGCTGCCAAAGACCAGACAAGCAGTGCCAGGCAAGAGCTCGATCCACATTCTCCAGTCCGAGGAGGCACTGCCTGTCTCCCTCACGGCCCATGGCCTCCTGCTGTGCTCCCACAGCCTCTGCTGTGCTACTTGCCTCTGAATAGCACACCTCCCCCAGGGCTCCTGTTCTCTGCAGGCGTCCCTTGGCCCATCACACTCGCCCTTGGCCTTTGAGGTTGCTGCGGGCCTTGTGGGGCATCTCTCGGTGGGATCTTTGCCTTTGCTCTGTGTTCATTAGTAGCTCCAGACCTCGAGAGTCCAGCCCCCCAGGCCTGGTGGTCAAAACCAAGCACAGAATTCCTGCACAAAGACTAAAATTCCCCTCCTCTGTCTCGGCCACTCTGGCTGACTTGTTGGCATATCTAATCCCAGTGGAAATTGCCAGAACATCTTACCCTCACCTGTCCGTGTGCTGAAGGGTGGCTTCAGGTGAGATAGACCGAGCAGGCCTCTGTAGGATAGCTGTTAAGATTTCACTTTGAGACCTGCAGACTCCAGTGTTAACTCCTCCAACCCGGGGCGTGCCTGTCGACGGGACTGCAGACGTGCAGGGCCATCCCCCCTCCACCCCGCAATGGAAGCGCACCGACGCCATCCCAACCACCGTCACCTGGGTGTTCCCCAGTGTCTGTGTCTGGCTTCCCTCTTCTGCCCATCTGCCATCTTTGTTCTCTTCTTTCTGCCTGGACTTTATCTACTAAGCGGAATAGTAGTTGTTTTCTTGGTAAATTCCATCCTTAAAAGTTAGAATATTTTCATCTGATACAGAGATCAGTTAGTGTCTGTTCCATCGTATACAGTCCTCAGGTTATAGCATTTCCTTTCTAAGATAGTTTCATCTCTTGACGCCATGCTAGTTCTCTGGTCCATGGGCTCTTGTTAACATCCATTTACTCATTGACAGAATTCATAGTGATTTTGGTGGTGATCCATTTATTTCACTGGTTTTCAATATTTGTAGCAAACCACACCTCTTTCTAGAAGGCATAGGTACATCTTGCGTTTGTCTAATTAACCAAAGTTTGCGTTACTATGCACATAAAAGCTCATGCAGCCTCTGAGTGTTTTTCAAACTGGGTGTCACAGTGGTGAAATCAATTTAGTGAGTAGCGATCAGCCAGGTGGGCAGTAAAATACAGTAGGAAACAAAATAACAGAATAGGGTTGAAAATATCATGGCTCATGGCACATAGCAAAGTCCGGTATTGTTTTGTGACCCTTTTGTGTTAATTACATGTCTAAGTCTAAAAGTGTAAACTGTACAATTTCTAGGCCACAGTGGGTCTCCATCAAAATTTCTTTTGAAGTCACTGCTCTGGGAGTGTCCTCAAAGCTCACCTTCCAGAAGCTGGTGTCTCCTGCCGTGTCCTCGCGGGGCACGCTGCGGAGGTGCTGTTAGCCGCGGACGTCCACCTATCTGGCGGGGAGAGAAGCGGCCTGGTGACACGTAGCCTCTACCGGAACTGTTTAGAAATGACAGCAGATAATGCCACTTGTCACATGATAGCTAAGTACTGGTCCCAGGTTTACATTCATAATTTCTTCCTGGGCTTCTAAAGAGCCGCATAGAAAATATGTGTCCATTTAATCGATTTTGTTTAGCGGTTGAGGAGGCGACACAGCAGAGAACAGCCATGTGGGAAGGACTTAAGTGTCCCCTGCTCACAGGTTTCCATTTCTCTAGGTAGAGACTATGGCGGCCAGCAGGGCGGGGGTGGGGGCCACTGGGAGACAGACCAGAGAGGCAAGGTCCCCACCCTCCTTGACCTTGCTAGTGGCCGGGCTGACGCTGTGGGGACACTCGCTTCTCTCACCCAGAACCGCCATTAACCAAGGTTCGGGCCCTGCTTCCGGGTGAATCTGCTCCCTAGAGGGGGTCAGAGGTACTACTTAAGATGACAAGGATGATTTTCAGTCTTAGGTGTTTCTCTAGTTACAGTTAACAGGAGCATCGAGTCCTGGGCTGTTCCTAAGCAGCCGGCTCTGTCATTTTGTAGGTACAAACATTATATCTTGGGTCCCCTGAATCAGCAAGGCCACCTGGGGGGGTACCAGAGGCCCCTGCCCTCTCCTGGGTGCCAACCCTACTGACATCTGATGAGAAACTGTGTGGTTGTAACTGGTGTGGGCTCTGTGAGAAACGCCTCTAGACTATTTCTCTTCTTGTTCACCTGTCTTAAGGCCAAAAAGGTGTTCCCTCCCCCCCCCCCCCCCCCAAAAATCGAGTAAGCGAAAATCTATGCATTCTGGCTCATTTTCTCCAAACTACAGGAACAGGAACATAGAATCAAAAAGTATGAGAGTTGACTGTTCTAGAGTATAAAAATGCTTTGCTTTGGGACTTACAGCTCTTGTTACAACCTGCTTATGGGGCCGTGGGCACTCCTGGAGTGCATCCCCCTCCCGGGATCAGAGCAGGACATTCTCGTCTTCTCCAGTGGCGAGGAGGGAGCCAGAGATGTGGCATATAAGCCTAACTCTCATGATGGGCACCACTCAGATAGGATAGATCCACTCGCCAGCACAGAGGCATTCCTAGAGACCCTCTCTGTGCATGGCACTTTCCTGGGCCCGGAAACCCCGAGATAGCAGCGGGGGCGAGGGGAGCCATCGCAATCCAGTGTGGTCACAGCTGTGCTAAAGGGGACGCTGGTTAGCACAGCCCTGTGCTGTCAGGGTGTCCACAGAAAACAGACGTGCCCTCAGCCGGGGCAGGGGGCAGGGAAACCACAGAGGCGGGGTGGCAGCTGGAGAAGACTCCTGCCCTCCCGCTCCCTCCTTCCCGAGGCCAGGACTCTCGTGACCAGACTCTGCAGAGGCCAGACGGCAGCCTCCAGGGGAGGTCCACCCAGCTGGAACAAAGGGAAAGGGTAATCAGGGAAGCCTTCCTGAAGGGGGTGACGTGATTTGAGGTTGAAAGACGAGTTACGGCCAGGGGCTGCTGGAGGCAAAGGGAGTGAAAACAGAGGGCGGCCCGGCTGACCTGGGGGCCCAGCCAGAAGTGCCGAACATGGGGACGGGGCAAGGTGGGCACAGTGTGTGTGGGCCGGGCGAGGGGAAGGGCGTGGACTCCGGCCCCGACGGGGCTCGGGCATTTCCCAAGTCGGAAGTGGACTAACTACTAACAAAAAGGCAGCCTAGGGCCAAACACTTACTGTACATGGTTCCCAGAGTAAGTAATCCACAAAAAATGTGGAGAATGGACTGAGTTAATAACCACTACTTTCTTGTAGCGTTCAGTCTCAGAGATTCCGAGATGGACACCCCTCCCCCCGCCTCCCTCTCTCCTTCTATTTTCTGGAAAACACTTGTCACTCCACCATCTGCCTCACGCCCACCCTCCACAGATCTTATTAGACTAGATGTCTTTTCATTAATACCTATGAATATAAGCCCACCAGGGCCAGATCTTTTCACAAATGGTCTTAAAATGTCTCACAATTTATTTTCTCTCTCTGACAGTAGGGATTCTTAAACACTTGTTGACAGAAAACGCAGGAAGTGGGTGGGGGCTGCGAAAGCAGAGCGTGGGCTCAGGAGAAGGCTGACTCCTGAGCGCATTGCAGGGTCCACGACGCTCCCGGGTGTCTTTGGGGGAGCTCGCTGGCCTCCACTCCCGCTGGCCTCCCCCTGCAGCGGGTGGGCACAGTGGCGGTCAAGACACTGGCTGGTTGTGCAGGGTAACAGGAAGGTGTGCAGGCAGTCCCCTGCACGGTGACAGCGCCTCGGCCGCCAGCTACTCTTCTGTCACCGATTAAAACCAATTCCCAACAAGCTCGCCGTAGGGCTTGTGCGTTTTGGAAATTAGCAAGCTCACTGGGAGATGTCACCAGGGTGACCCTCCCCCTCCCCCATTTTGGAAAGAAGCCTGCAGGTCGAAGGCACCGGGGCTGTTCCGAGAGCCTGGTTCATTGTGTGCGGTCACCGCCCTGCGTCAGCTGGGACAGCGCAGGCTGACTTGCCGGGGACAGCAGCGGTAAAGTTTTCCATGTGTAGGCTTGAAGCAAAATGTAATTAGCCTTTATGTGCAGAACAAGGGCCCATTGATGAATACAGCTGGTCTTTGTTTTGTCCCGTCATTGAGAGTGGGAGGTAAAAGTGTTCTTCTTCATGTTTATTAATGCGAGATTCCTTAGACAAATGGCAAGCACAGTTTAATATTTGTCGGAACACAGGGGGGTTTGCCAAAACAGTTGTGTAAGAGGATTGCAGGGTTGCAGATTATAACCGTTTCTGGGTTAAATAAATGAATTATTTCTCTGCCTTTTTTTTTTTTTTTTTTTTGAGTTCAAAAGATCCTTCCTTTCTCAGATGTGCAGATCATCCCACTAACGTGTTAGCAAATGGAGATTCGGCGCCCTGACTGACTTTACCTTGGGGATTCTGACTTTACCTTGGGGATTCTGGCCCAGCACAGCGGTTCCTGGGACGGCTGTGGGGTGGACGGGCTTCATTTCGGCACGTAGCAGCTGGCGCCGGAGAGGCCCTGCCGCTTGTCTGTCTGCAGCTGCTCCCCTGGGCCCGTGGCTAGGTTGGCACCTCACGCTGCAAGTGGGGTTACCCTCCCAGACCAGCCTCCTGGGCCACAGTACAGGAATTCCCTTTTTTTTTTTTTTTTTGCTCAAGTCCACGGCCACCACTTTGCTCTGTCCCCAGAATTCTGGTTGCAAGAGGAGTTTCCATGGTTCTAACATACACAGATGGCTTATTCCATTCCTCTTAGCTCGTGCCTCTGATATGGAAAATACCTGACTGCACTAAAATACTCTACTTTTTTTTTTTTTTTTTTTGCACCTCATGTTAGTCTTAGGAGAATTTGCATCTCCCAGACCTCCCCTGCCAGAAAAAATGCCCATTTCTTAAGGTTACTGGTGCTCTGTACCTTTCCTATGTACTTTGTAAAAGCACTGCATTGTATATATACATACTTACCTAGTATATTACAAACGAGACATTTATGGGGAACTTCACTTGGGTTGATTTTAGAGGATTTCCTTTATAGCCCGTATGTAACCAGTGCTTTCTCACAAAATGCCGTGTGCTCTGAGAAAGGAAACTTTCCCAAGTGAGCCTGGCTTGGGGCTTTATGGAATGGTTGAGGGGAGCCTGTACCCCACATTGTGGACGTAGGGAATGCCCAGCAGCGGGACACAGAGGCCCTGAGAGGCAATTTGACAAGGGGCGGCACCAGACACGACGCCCAGGTGAGAAGTGCAGACAGCGTGCCGGTGAGTGGCTGTGGTGTAGACAGCTTCCCTGCACATGTATCACTCTGGACTATTTCTCGGGGGGCTTCACCCACACTCCAAATCCAGGGCTGTTCACACTCACACTCCAAATCCAGGGCTGTTCACACACTGCCCTAGTGGCCCTCGGAGTTCTCTTCTGGTGCTGCCTTCTTCAGAGGGCACCAGGTGAGAGCTTTCTGGAAAGAGCCTCAAGCCTTCTCTCCCACAAGCTCCACCCTGTTGGTCCTTCCAGACTGGTCACTCTTGGATTTATTTTTTTACATTGCCGCATGAAAGACTTAGGACCTGGGCCAGGTGGAGCCCTGCTGACACAGCCTGAGAATCACAAATGTTTTGATCACTAGTAGGACAGCCCTTTATCCTTTGACTGCATTTGCAAATACCGACTTTAGTGTCCCACAGTGGAGTCGCTCTGCTGTACCTTTAAGAACAGAACATTTTCTATTTCCTATCTTTTTGATGAGTCATCAATTTCCAGTACCAGTTGCTGTAATTATCCTGGTTAGATTAATTTCCCTAAAAATAGGCAGCTACTTTTATGGCTTCACAGGGATGGGCTTGAAGAAAGAGTTCTTCTGTCCCCTTCAACCTTAGAGCCGACCAAGTCACACTTGCAGGGAGAAGCTGAGGACTTCATTTTTTCTGTAGCTTTATCTACCAAAGAGCGAAACTACACATTTTGTAGAATTCCTGGGATTTTCCATCCCTGTACAAGTATTCGACTTCACACCTAAAATCCGATGCGTGGGTGAGCCCTAATGGACTCTCCTGGCATCTGTAGCGACAGCAGTGTCTCTAAAGCAGCCCAGATCTGGAGGTTTCCCAGCCCAGGGCGCTGTGCGGGAAGGAGGGGCTGGCCTCGTGTCTTCCAATCCACGTAGCATTTCCTCTGAGTGCCGGGGACTGCTCACCTGTTCCGTGGACCCCAGATGCAGCTGGAAATCACATGGCGCAGTGAGAACCGGCAATCTCCACGCCTCCACCTTCAGCTAGTCTTCCTAAAGGCCTCTGTTAAAATGTCAGGCGTGTCACCGACCGAAACAGCAGAGGAAAGGAGGCGGGCAGTTCCAGCACGCTCCTGCGCCGTACTCTGTACGCTAAAGCACTACGTATTCGGATACACAGGACGATCCCGTATGCAGTGTGTGTGTAACGTGTTCATGGATGGAAGGAGAGTAATCGTATTCATCCAGCATCCTTGAAGAGGGTACTGGAGAGAAAAAGCACCATTCCTCGATTGTCACCTGGGTTAGGCGGGCTTTTGTAAAAACATTGTGTTTTTAGAGACCTTGGAGTTTCCCTGATTCTTGAGGAGCTCACCGTTTGAAGCTCAAGGAAACAGATTTGGGGACCGTTGGAGAAAACATCGATTTGTGGCCCTCATGGAGAGCCTCATGACCCGTAAGATGGGCGTTAGAACACGTGTGCCTTCCTGCTTCCCAGACGGGCGGAGCAGTAATGGAAGTGTGCCCAAAGTCGCAGTGTTGACTCATGTCGACTGAGCTGCCTCCGAGGAGGGCCCTCAACTTTTTTTGGGGGAGAGATTGGGGGAGGGCCAGAGAGAAAGGGAGACAGAGCTTCCAAAGCAGACTCTACGCTGTCAGCACAGAGCCTGACACAGGGTTCAAACTCGTGAACAGTGAGATCACGACCTGAGCCAACGTTGCACACTTGACCAGCGGAGCCCCCCAGGTGCCTGAAGGATGTCCCTCCTCTTATTGTCTGTATACCCTGTGCACATCAGCACAGTCGCAGGGACGTCTTCAAGAGAGAGACTCTGGTCGGTATACTAAATCAGCATGAGCCTTCACCTTGACGACAGGTGGATGAGGTCTGAATAGCACGTAGCACATGGCTTGGACCCTGACCAGTGACATTGACTCCCTGGAAGGACAGCCTAAGGAAGCTAGTGGCTTCTAGGAAGAAAGCGGGAGTCAATCTAAACCGTGAGAAGGCTTCAAGAAGGAAGACTTCAGGAGGCCTGGCCTAGAACGTGCGCGTCACTTCCTGCCCCCAGTGAAATTCCTCAAAGAGCCATGTGTTTCTGGCTCGCTGCGGGAGTCCCTGGCTATTGCTGAGGCCTGTGACCACGCCAGTCACCATGACGCGGCACATCTGTGCCTCCCTGCTACCCGGACGGCAGAGGAGAATGTGATCAGATGCACACTGACCGGTGCAGGGCCCTTTGCAAGGGAAGCAGGAGGGCTGGCAGAGGTCAAGACTTTTGAGAACGCCCCCCAGCTCCGTGAAGATCAGTCCCTTCTATATGCCACGTGTCACTTCTAATTACAGAAGTCCTGCATGTGTATTATGCCAAATTTAGAAAATCTTAAACGGTTTCAGAAAACAGAGGTCACTATGCATCATCTCATGACGCAAAGATCGCTCTTGTTGACGCTTTGGCGTATTCCTTCCAGTCTTTCTTCTAGACCATGCTTTGTTAATTCTGTGCCTTTCACAGATGGCATCAGATTAATAGGCGCTTTTCACTTCTAGGCTATTGGTTAGTTTTTGTAGGTTTTTGGGGTTTTTTTTTACTTGTTTCTTTCATGTCATTAACTATCCTTCAGAAACTTTACGCGCGCCGTGCAGTATTCCACCAAATGGGTGTGCCGTGGGACAGCAACCTGTTCGTTTCTCTGTTGTTCGGGAGCCTGATTCATTACCCTGCCGTCCTCACCTTGCAGGTTAAAACTAGAACGCTTCAGCCATGCTCTTTTTGTGCCTCTTTATCCTGCCAGTGGCTGGTGCATTTTTAGGTGGCCTCCCTGGGGCATCATCACAGGAGAGTCTGGACTTCCAGAATGCTCCGAGGGCCCCTGCGGCACTGGCCTCACTGCCAGACTCCTGCTTTGTGACAGTGACAGACGTCCCGGCCTTCTCTGGTCAGTGGACGGTGGCGGGGCTACAGGCCTGTTGTCAGGAGACCCTGGGTTCCGGGCCTGGCTCTGTCACCGGCCTGGCCCCGCAAAGCCCCTTCCCTAGCACTATGAGCGGACCGGGAAGGATGGCAACGGGCAGCAGTGAAGAGCCTGCCGTCTTTTTGGCCTCTTCGCTTTATCCCCGAGTTGCTTCCCAGGAGCAGGATCTCCCATCCCGTCTGCCCCCTGGGCCTCTACAGCCGGTTTGTGGAGTGACTCCAGGGAAGGCTCTCTCCCGGACACGGGGGGACAGTGTGAGCCGGAGGAGGAAAGCCCTGGCACGAGGCACTCCGTTTCTGAACTCGGGCCTGAGTTTCCTCCTCAGTAAAATGAAGCAACACCCCCATAAAGTGCTTGCTGTGGTATCTGCACACGGACCCGCCGCAAACGGGGCATACGGTCACCACCACTGTTGCCTACAAGGCCCTTCGAGTCCTCCCTGGCCAGGCGGAAAACATGGCGGCCGAGTTCCCCCAGCCCAAGTCTTTCCCAGCCCCAAAGGGCCCCATTCTTTATCCGTGTTGACCTTGTAGGAGTCAGCGTGTCTGTGTCTCTTGGTCCGCGTCAACAGGCCGCGGCTGTGGGCGTCATTGTCCTAAGGGACTCGTAGCCGGTTACCCTTCGGGTGCTGAGGCGGCGGGGGGAGGACAGAAAGCTCCAAGCGCATACTACTGCCGAGCTGTTAATGCCTTAACCTCTGGAGGTTCATAACCACCGAGCAGGTCTGCTGAAATCTAAACGCCACATGTGCACAGGCCCATCCTCCGACACGAGAACAAGCGGTCCCGCGTGTGGTCCCCGCCGGCCACGACTCTCAGACTCCAGGAGGGAGCTCACCCCGTGCGGCTTGGCGAATCTGGGGCTCTCTGGGCTGTCATAAAACAAATTAAGAGAGGTGCCAAACATCTGGGCACCAGCAAGGATGTCTAGAGCTCTCGTTCTGGGATATGGTAAAACAAAACAAAACAAAAAAAAAAAAAACTTTTTGGAACCAGCCTTAAGAATGAAAAGTTTCCTATAGGAGAGGGAGAGCGAGCGAGATAATTGAACTCATTGATTTCCTTCACGGCTTGTTTGCCCTTTCATTCCCTTCCTGAGGTGCTGTTTGTTGAGGAATGTCTCCAATTGCCAGAAAGACAGTGGGGTGTCTCATATTTCCCCGTCAGCTCTCCTGCGAGCCAGAGCCGAGTTCCGAGGCGAGCCTGCGATATGAATTTTTAATGCAGAACTTTATAGCTTCACTGTGGCAGCCCGGCTGCTCTGCTCTCCTGAGCCTTCAGATTTAATGCTCCGATGAACAAGCAAAGACTCGGGGCATTCAGCATCAGTGAGGATTAACCCCCAAATGACCGCACGTGCGCCCTCTAATTTCCCTAAAGGTAAACCTAAAGGAGTCGGGAGAGGGGAAAAAATGAAACGATGTGGAGTTTGGGACGCTCTCCAAATTGCCTGGAGCGCAAAAGCAGCCTCCTCTCAAAATTTTATTGGCTCGCATATATTTTTTACCTTTTCGTTTATCTTTTCAACATTTGTCCTCACTCGGATGCACTTCTGCGCTCTTCTCGACCGTTAAGAGACCTCTATGATTTTTAGGATTTACCGAGCAGAAAGAGTACCGGATAGTCCCGGTGTTCCATGAGAAGCACAAGCGTAGTTAGGAACCCAGGATCTGGGGGCGCGTGGGTGGCTCAGTCAGTTAAGCGTCCCGACTGTTGATCTCCGCTCTAGTCTTGATCTCAGGGTTGTGAGTTCAAGCCCTGTGTTGGACTCTGCTCAGGGCATGAAGTCTACGGAAAAAGAAGGAAAAAAAACAAAGGAAGGAAGAATTCATTTGTCATCAATAATGGAAAGAGCACCACTTACATCAATGGTCAGTTCTGTGTGTAGGCATGTGGTTGGTTGGGGGTTTTTTGGTTTGCTTTTGTTTTTCCTGGTAGCCCTGTATATTAGTGACAGTTTTGAAATTAAGGGTTTGTTTTGGGAAAAGCTGTCTGTAAAAATTGCATGAGTTCAAAGAAGTAAGAGAAGGATGGAGTTTTCAGTAGGCGGTGTCAGAATAATTGGCTCACTATGTAAAAAACAAGTCAGAGCCGAGCCCCATGTGGAATCAAGTCTAGCTGTTTTAAATATGTAAGTTTTTAAAACATTAGGGGAAATCTTAGGGGTGAGAAAAACCTTCCTAAACATGAGGCCAAAGGTGGAAATCAGGGAAATTCAGTTTTCTGTGAATTGATTGATAAACTGACAAAAATATTTGCATTGTCTACAACAAATATCTATCTCTATATAAAGAGTCCTGATAAAGCAATAAGAAAAAGTTTAGTACCCAATAGAGAAGGCTCTATATTTCCAGCTCCAGCTCCTTGCCAGACAGCTCTTTCATGTGAGCATCTCAAATTCAAGTGAGCTCACTGTCCTCTGTGACTCCCTACAGACAGCTTCTCTTCCTTTTCTTCCCACCTAAGGCAAAAAGGGTCCTCCTTTATTCCAGAGACGAAGGGTCCTTTCTGGCTCTTGTCATCCCTACTATCTAATCCATATTAATTCTACCTCCATGAGACGTGCTGCATCCCTCCCTTCTCACTGTAATTATTTGGCTCTTTTCACGTCTTGGCCCTGCTACTTCAGTATCTTCCCAGTGGATCTCCCTGCTGCCAATTTCTCCCTGGACTAATCCATCCTCCAAGTGTCTGCGAAAAGTATCTTCCTGAAATATAAATCTGCTCCTGTTAAAATCTGTCCTCCTTAAAATCTTTCTGTGGCTCTTACTCGCCTCTGCTGAAAAATCACGACCTACTGCATGGGATGCTTGGTGAGGCGGCCCACCTTCACCACCCCATTTCCTGCCAAAGCTCCTGACTCCTCCCCTCATGGAGGCTCGGCTCACGGTGATCTGCCATCCCAGTTCTTAGTCACCGCCTTTCTTCAGAAGCAGATCCCTGCCCTTCCCCATCCCATTCCTGTGCCCACACTTACCTGCACCAGCCTCTGTATGCACATTAAGGGGGGTTCTGGTCTCTACTATTCCAGGGAGAGAATTCGGGGTGGGAGGGGACCGTGAACTTGGACCCTCAGAAAACATAACATCTTTATTTTCACTAGCATCTGACTGTGATGTAGCTTTTCCTTCCCTTGCAAATGAGGTCAACAAACCAGAATAAGAGGGGCACCTGGGTGGCTCAGTCGGTTCAGCATCCAACTCTAGATTTCAGCTCAGGTCGTGATCTCATGGTTCGTGAGTTCGAGCCCCACGTCGGGCTTTGCGCTGACGGTGCAGAGCCTGCTTGGGGTTCTCGTTCCTTCTCTCTCTCTGCCCCTCCCCGACTTGCACACTCTCTCTCTTAAAGTGAGTAAATGAACTTTAAAAAATTGATTAAAAAAACTAAAATAGGAACCTGTGACTTGGTTACGATTGGAAATCAGATTTCCCATCACAGTACAAGTGTTGTTGATCCCTCTCCGCCCGTGGTTCTTAGATCCACCACGAGATCCGTTATTTCATGCTTCGATAAAGAAGAACGTTTACTATATCCTAAATTTGGGTGGTTTTTTTCTTCAAGTACTAGAATAACTACACTTCAAAATGAGTGTTTTCCTTAGTAAACATTTAAAACATTTTTCTTGGAAGAGGTTCACGCTCCTCACTAGACTTTTGGAGGGGACCGCGGCACAAGTTCAGCATCCACATTAGACTGGCAGCATGTTGAGGGCCGCGGCTGGTCCCTCCTCATGCTATGCCCTAGAACTTCACACAGTGCTTGCTTACCACGTTATGCGGGCCTTTGATAATAGTTTGTGTGGCTTTTATCACACCCACCGCTCCCAGGCATGAAACGGCTGGGACCGGAGGAGGTATTGTCTGCAGCCATCCTCGCACAGTGCCGATGGTCCCGGACAGACCCTGCCTTTTGGGCTGGAGGAGGCCTGCATGTCCCTGTGCGTCTGCGCCTCACACGCCTGGCGCCCTGGGCCAAGAAGCAACGTGGGGGGCTAGCTTGCCGCGCACGCTGTTAGCACAGCGTGGGGCACGGACGGAAGTGAGCCACCGTAAAAGAGCCCGCGTCGGAAAGTCTGCGGCTGATTTTCATAACGAGGGGAAGGTGTCGACGTACTTTCATCTAAGCTAAGGGGCCTTCACCTCTCATAAAAATGGAAGCATTATGCACCCCCCCCATGTCAGGGGTTATTTCAAATGTTCATGTATTCAGTGAGGATCTGCTGGGCGCCTCCTGTGTGCTTGGTATTTAGGGGTACAGGGGGCAGCCTCGGGGCTGTCTTAACACGTGCTCCTCGTGTTCCTGGGAGGTCCGCTCCCTGCCATCACCTTAAATCCCAAGCACGTGCCGGTGACTCCCACATTCATGTTTCCGGCTCAGCCCTCTCCCTGCACCTCCGGGATTGGCAGCCGTCCTTAATGAAGGCATCGCAGGCTTCACCCAGACAAAACCAAACTTCCGCTCGCCCCCATCACACCTGGCGAAACAGCCACTAAAGGGATCCTGTCACTTTGCAAGTTGGCCATGTCACTGCTTGAAGAACCCAGAAAAGGGTATCAAAGGCGGGGTCCTTCCAGACCTGCAGCTCACCATGCGGGCGGCCTTCTCCCCTCCTGGCAGTCTCTGCCCTCGTCCCCTTTCACTCCTCTCCTTCGGACACTGCCTTTGTTTCCTGGCTTGCTGATCTCTCTCTGCTCCCTGGAATGCAGGTTCTCAAGTCCTGTGATCTCATTTGCTGCTGTGTCCCCACTGCCCCAGAATAAGTCCTTGCCGGTTCTCACAGAGGTCCTTGAGTGAATGAAAGCGAACCCCCTGCTCTCCTGGAGGCCATCAGATTGCCATATAGTGAGAGTTTAAGTGGGGTCACGTGTCAAGTGCTGCTGAAGCAAGTTAAGGAAGGCAGAAGGCAGGGGGAGAGCCTGGCCGGCTTCCACGGATGGTCAGGGAAAGCCACTTGGTTGCGAGCAAAATGCAAAAACCTGGAGCAGGGGCTCCTTTCTGTGTGTGATTTATATCCTCCCCACATGTGCTTACTCTGTTGTTTGTCTTTTCATGTGGACGTTTACGCAGAGATTACTTAAACAGGGTCCTTTGACCCGGCCCTGATATGAGAGGGCTCGGTCTGAAGTGTAGAACTCCCCCAATACGTTCAGATCAGAAAGTACAGGGCAGGTCCAGGTGTCTTCTAGAAAGACAGGGACACAGGGCGCCTGGGTGGCTCAGTCGGTTGAGCGTCTGGCCTCGGCTCAGGTCATTATCTCACAGTTCATGGGTTCAAGCCCCGTGTCGGGCTCTGTGCTGACAGCTAGCTCAGAGCCTGGAGCCTACTTCAGATTCTATGTCTCCCTCTCTCTCTGACTCTCCCCTGCTCACACACTCTCTCTCTCTGTCTCTCTCTCAAGAATAAAATAAAATAACATAAATAAGACAGGGACGTATGGTGCAATGGAGGCGCAGGACACATCTGTGCCTTCTGACGTGTGGACAGTAGTAGACCTAGCTCTGACCCAACTCCAGAAGCGTTGAAACTCAGTACACTGCCGCTCATTACTCAGGTCAGTGACTCCTAACCTTGACTAAGGTTCCTCAGAGGCGTGGTTGGATATGCACATCCCTGGGCCATTTCCTGAAGTGTCTGACTCAGTGGGTCTGGGATGGGACCCACAGCTCTGTAGCCCCCCACACTTGTGTGTCTGGCAACCACACTCTGGAAAACGCCAATCCAGTCATTCTGGTTTAATTGTCAATATTTGGTTTCAGGAAAGAGTTGTCCAAATAACAATAAGGGAACCGTGACGGCCCCTCTGGAGCCCCCCATCTCTGCCTAGGGCCCAGGCCCTTCCCTTGGTGGGCCCCACCGCCTCAGACTCTGGTGTCTGGCCATCCCATCTGCTGTACCGCACCAGGAGCTCTCCGGGGCTCGTGTCTGGCTTCCGAGGGTCTGTGACTGTGCCTGGCACCCAGTGAGATGTCTGTCTGAGTTTGGATAATCCATGAGCTAATGTGCCAGGAGGAGCAGACCCCTCTCTGCATCATTTTGTGGCCTTGCCCATAGGATTCTCACAGTCACTGAGTTCGCCCTGCACTGGAAGGTCTAAAGAGCAAGATGCTCAGAATATTAGCGTAGCCTGAGAGCCAACCCTGGGGAGGGTGGAGGAGGGAGGCACACACGCGGGTGACGGCTGCAGCTGGCTCTGTGACAGGCAGGCAGCTCCCTGAGGCTCTGCCGTGTGCCATCTCTGGCACTCCTTAGAACTTCTCCCCGGGGAGTCCCAGTGCCAAGTGCAGAAGTACCAAATGAGGGGTTTTCTGATTCGTAATTCTCAGGATGCGCAGCCAGGTCGCTGGTTCGAGCCTGGCAGCGGAGTTCCCCGGCAGCCTGTGACAGCCCCAGGGCCCCTGTGGCACCCGAGCAGTGTGAGGGGCTGGGCGGGGTGGGACACTCTCCTGCTTCTGGTGTCCTGGAACGTGTGTGCGCTCTGCTTGCTAAGTTAGTCCTCTAGCCCTCAGCCACCACAGGCGCCCCTTCGGTGCTGCTGGGGACAGAGCGCCAACGTACATAATTAAGTGGAAAACGCAGGGTTCAGAACCTCGCGCTTTTAATGTGCTCTGTGTGCTCGTTAAATGCAAACCCTGGCTCTGGAGGGGGACCTGGCTAGGGGGCAGGGAAAGAGGCGCTTTTAACTGTACCCTTTGCTGAATTTTGAGTCTCCAGTTGAATGGAAGTTAGGCCTTCCGCACCCGTCAGGGCCCGCCGTGCTGCACCCAGACCCATGATTCGCCCCATCTCTGTCCAGCTCAGAATCCATCACCAGGATAAACAAAAAAATCACTCTGGAACCCCCTTTGTGAATGCATGTCTCTTTAAAGCAATTCATACTTCTCTACTGAAAGTTTTGGTAAATAAATGTACCCCGCACATTCATTATCGTGAATCATTCATTTCAGTGAATCATAGTAGAAAACGGGCTTCCCTTTCCAGTCCATTTTCTTAGGATTGTTTTATGATTTATTATCTCTTTCACCTCTTTGGAATTTGTTCTAGAAAATAAGGGTGAGATGCGTATCTGTTTATTGTTCTTTGTGTGAATATCTAGTTTATCCAATAGCGTGGGCAACCCTTCACCCCATATTTAACGCTGAGCAAATCAGGTGTAAGTTTCACATTTCTCTGGGTTCCTGTCTGGAGTGGCGTTCCATTGATCTAACTTCTCTTCCTAGCACTCACCTTCCTGTTCCGCTAATGTCTCTGTCTTCTGTTTTGATACCCCATACACTGAATTTGCTGTTGTTGAGGGTTTTTTGGTTTGGGTTTTTTTGGGGGGATTTTTGTTTTGTTTTTATTTTGGTTGAACAAAACCTTTGGTCTTTCGATCGCCTGTTTTTTCTGGACACATCTTGTCATTTCACCAAGTTTCCGAAATCAGCTTGGGAACTGAGTTTATGTTTATCTTTAATGCAACTGCAAGTTAAGAAGTGCTGTCATTAACTTTCTTTGCCATTAGAATTTTGTAATTCGATTGTCTTTTTTTTTAATGTTTTTTATTCTTGAGCGACAGAGAGCGACAGCACGAGCAGGGGAGGGTCAGAGAGAGAGGGAGACACAGAATCCGAAGCAGGCTCCAGGCTCTGAGCTAGCTGTCAGCACAGAGCCTGATGCGGGGCTCGAACCCACAAACTGTGAGATCGTGACCTGAACCGAAGCTGGACACTTAACCGACTGAGCCACGCAGGCGCCCCATGTAATTCGATTTTCTCCAAGTGGAATTTATACCATGTTATTTTAATTCCCACATGTTTAATATTTATGTCCCCATTGTAGATAAGATAGAGCTTTCGTTTTCTGGATACTTCTTACTGGTATGTGGGAGTTTTACCTTTGTGTGTGTGTGTGCGTGTGTGTCTGTGTCTGTGCATGCGCACACACATCTTTACCAAAAAACCCTGGGCTTTGCCGATTCCCGGGTTATCTCTGCTCGGGTGCTCCAGTGAGTCGCTTGGAGCTGGTGAGCAGGGGACTGTGTTACCCACAGAAGGTGACTTGCACCCTTTCGTGAGGACCAGTCCATCTGATCCTCAGCATTCATCTTCTTCAAAGGACCATCTCTCCTTTCTCCATGGAGGATAATGGAGCCTCTTGGTTCTCACTATCTGTCCCGGTCACATTGGACAACCTCGTGACTTCCCTGTTTCAATTCAGCAGTGACCTGGTTTTCAGACTCCACGTGATCGGAACCCCCGGCTGTGCCAACGGCCTCCACGCGGCGCAGCAGCTCTGCCACTAGGATCACGCCTGTGCGTTACGTCCCTTTCCGTTTTTTGTATTACATATTTTATAGACTTTCCTGCCTCCGGACCAAAGACAAGTTCAAGCTTGTTGTGTTTTATAATTTACTGTGCCTTTTAGTGTGACTGACTCATCTGCAGTTATTTTCTGCCTAGGATATTGGCTGCTGTGGTTCAAAACCATACCTGACATCTCCAGGTTCACCTTCTTCCCTCGAAGTGGCTTCCTGCTACATTCTGTTAGATTTGGAGTTTTCTTCAAATACATATTTTACTTTTATAGGTGAATTTGGCCTCTTTACAATTGCCGATGTAACCCTTCTCTTCACATTTTCCTGTATTGTTGATGCTGGACTTTTCTCCAATCCATAGTGTCTCTGGCATATACTCTCTGATCTACTTAAGGAAGATGGCCCAGGAAGCTTACTTAACTCCTGGAGTGTCCTCCAGCCCAGCCCATTCTGTGTCCCTTTTTCTTACTGGAATCTTCTGTCAGATGCAGAACCATGGAGCCCTTCTGAAGCCTTTTTAAAAAGCATCCATTTATTTTTAAAAAAAATTTTAATGTTTATTTTTGAGAGAGAGACAGAGACAGAGCACAAGCAGGGGAGAGGCAAAGAGCAAAGGAGATGCAGAATCTGAAGCAGGCTCCAGGCTCTGAGCTGTCAGCACAGAGCCTGACACAGGGCTCGATCGAACCCACGAACCATAAGATCATGACCTGAGCCAAAGTTGGGTGCTTAACCGACTGAGCCACCCAGGCCCCCCAGCATCCATTTAGTGTTGGTTCTCCTACCAGCATGCATGTTATCACATGACACATCCCGCATGGCAGCAAGTGACACCGCACTGCATTAACCTTTGCCGCTCGCTGTGCAGGGAGGCCCACTCTTGTATGCAGTGCTCTGAGCCTACAGACTCCAGCTGGTGAATTCTTCCAAGTTCTTTGGATTTTCCTAAGATTATCTGTTAGTTTCACAAAGCAGCTGCTGCATAGTAGGATTATTGACTAGAGACTTAAAAATCCTTTTTTTTTTTATTAAGCTTATTTATTTTGAGAGAGAGAGAGAAACTGTGCGTGCCGTGCAGGAGGGGCAGAGAGAGAGCATCCCAAGCAGGCTCCACACTGTCAGCACGTCGTTCCAGCTCAACATTAACCGTGAGATGCAGGGCTCGAACCCACAAACCGTGAGATCGTGACCTGAGATCAAGAGCTGGGCGCTTAACCGACTGGGCCTCCCAGGTGCCCCTTTGAAGTCTTCATTGATTTATTTAAGCAATCTTTACACCTGACATGGGGCTCGAACTCACAGCCCCGGGATCAAGAGTCACACGCTCGAGCCAGCCAGCTTCATTCTCTAGCACGTGGCAAATACATTTCACAGACTGAGGTCTGTGCCAGCTACATGCCAACAGGTGACAGACATAGACAAATAGGTTCTTAACATTAACGTTCACTAAACTCAGAGATTCATCACCTGGGTACTCGGGGTCCTTCTCGGAAGGGTTAAACCTGGAGAGCCCCCTACCTGTGATTGAAAAGCGACTGAATCCAATTTCCTGTCGGGAAGTACAGTGGCACTGTACCTCAGTGATCACAGGCACAGCTGGGCCGAAAGGCAGCTCTTTGCTCTCTGTGTCTTCCTGGTAGCGGGGCCTCAAGATACCATCAGCTGAGGTTTTCCAGCCATGAGCATGTGAAGGAGGGTTTGGCTTGGCCGGGAGCGTCCCTTCCAAACTCAATTCTGTAATGAAACCAGGAAGGTCGTTTGTTTAACTCAAAATTGTCATCACACCTGCCTCCAGAAAGGTTTGCAAGTGGCTGTAACAGGACCCACAGAATCACTCAGGCTCTCAGGGTGGACCCTGGGAGTTCAAGGGCACAGGTCTATGGGGAAGAGACCTTGAAGGCTCGGATTTGAATAAAAAAGCTCAACTATTCAGTAACCCGATGTGACTAAGACATTCCATACGTAGAGTTTTTAAAGAGTTCCGTATTACTGTGACTGATGTTCTGTTTGCTTGGCTACGAGGGAAAACTTTATGTTGCAATTAACCTTTCTCTTTTCTTCCCCCCGCGTCTAAGTATTGTGAACTTCCTTTGTGGTATTTTAGTGATTAGACAGGATGGAGGGTGTTCTTAAAGATTCATGGCCAAGTCCGATGATGTCAGAATGAAGGGAAGGGACGGTCTTCGTGGGGCCAGCAAGTCTGGCCCCATCTGAATTGTTTGTCTAACACTTCACAAGGAGAATAGGAACCGCTGAATTATTCATTTTCAAGTTGCCCTAAAAAAGGCACTTACGCTGCCGAAATGCAGACTTTCGGTGCCAGCGAGAGGAAGAGGAAGGATGCAGTCTTTCCTGAGTGTGCCGCGGCCTCACCGCCTTGCTCTCCAGTTTCACTTCCCAGCCCTGCGGGGCGGAGGCAACCCCCAGCTGGCTCAAGTGGGGGCCACTCAAGGGGGGGTGGGGACAAACACTGGGGGGGCCCAGAAAGTCTCCAGTGGAGCTCAGTGGTGGATTTGATGGGGAAAGACCAGGGGGCCAGGAAGGTTTGCAAGGAAGCCTGGGCCTGAGATGGGCCTGGGGAAGCTGCCTTGGCCTTGGGCTTGGAGGTGAGGCGGGGGAGGGAGCCGAGAGTAATAACCAGGATGCAACTGGAGATCTTTCTTTATTCGTTTTAGCTTCTCTGCCACCAAGCCTTCTCTTAGCATTTTCTCCCAAGAAGTACTTAGGGGGGAAGAGGGGTCATTAGGATCTGTTACATCATCGAGGAATAAAAGCAGGGCTCTTGCCCCAGGCCGGCTGCTCCTTTGTCTCTCCTCTGTCCTGGGCCTCGGTTTACCCACCTGTGAAATCTGAGCAGTTTTCTCCCGTAGGCATGTGGGTCCCACCAGCAGCACGTGCCCTGTTCACCCTGACCGGGGCGGGGGGGGGGGGGGGGGGGGGGGGGGGGGGGGGGGGGGATCCTGTTGTTCTCTGTGGCAGGCAGTAGCGTGGCCAGGAGCAGTCGGTTGTAGGCAGGGTGCTTACAGGTTAAATAAACCGGGGCTGAGAAACAAAACCTGAGAGGCGGTTCTAGAAGAGCCAGGGCCCATGTGGGGGAAGCCATGCTCCGGCTGCTGCGAAGTTGTGCTGACAGATTCCAAACTAAATATGTGCAGAAGACATTTCAAATGTATATATTAAAAGTGGCATAACAGCAGGCCCTCCCCAAACATTTTTTTAAAGCCTAAAAGCAAACAGGCAGCAACCTGCGTTGTCAGTCCTGCCGGTAGCGGACTCTGCCACAGGGCCCTTGCACTGACGGTGCCCTCCTGGGGGACAGGGGCACCCGGTGAGCGGTGAGGGGGTGCATGGGACTGGGGCGTCCCCTCCAGAATTCATGTTTCTCCCGTTCTCTGCTCAGCAATCTTTTTTCTGTATCAAAGACAAATACTCGTGTGACTTTTCAATCATGTTTTTCTTTTTTTTTTTTTTTTAATGTTTATTTATTTTTGAGAGACAGAGAGACAGTGCGAGCAGGGGAGGGTCAGAGAGAGAGGGAGACAGAATCTGAAGCAGGCACAGCTGTCTGCTGTGCTGACAGCTCAGAGCCTGATACGGGGCTCGAACCCACAAACCGTGAGATCATGACCTGAGCTAAAGCTGGACGCTTTAACCGACTGAGCCACCCCGGTGCCCCTCAGTCATGTTTGTCTTACGGAGATGAGCTTTTCATGTACGTTTGTTCCTCTCCTTTGCTGAGTGAGTCAGTTGAGATTCTGGGAGGTTAACTGACGTCCCAAAAGTCTGCAAAGCACCGAGTCTGGGCAGAGCCGGACTTCCAGCACACAGGCCCCCCTCCTTGCTTTTTTATTTATACTTTGGGAGGGGGCATTCCTTTTTATGTTAAATCTCCAACACACAGGATCCCAAAGTCCCTGTCGTGTGGTTCCGGCCACCCCATTCCTGGCCACCCATCTCATCTGTCCCCCTCCACCCCAGATTTATCTTGAGGCTCTTCCAGAATCCTTTTCCTTCACTTCTAAAAGTTTTAGCATATAGACCTCATGTAAAGACTCCTTTTGGGTTTGTTACAAGATTTTATATTTTTCTAAAGTAACTTCTCCTAACATAGGGCTCAAACTCATGACCCCAAGACTGAGTTGCACACTCCACCCACTAAGCCAGCAAGGCGCCCCTGGACTCTTTAATATAAGCCCAATACTATCATCGGATCAAAAACTAATTTCTTAATATCAGGTGACTGTCAAGCTCAGAAGTCTGCCCAAGGTCAAATTACTAAAACCCCAGCGGGGAAGAATTTCAGCCTGTTTGCGCTCCTGGCCACACTCCTGTGCTTCTCCAGACCCCAGGTTCCCTAATTTTACCTCCAGCACCTCCTTCCTCCTCAGGACTCCTCAGGCCCTTGATTAGAGGAGAGAAAAAGATTTTCCCATTCACCCTGCTTCCCACTGCTTGGAGAACAACACTGTTAAAACTTTAGAGAAATGGCAAGAGGCATCCAAAGTTTAATCCTGACACTTATCTCAAGAGGCTTTGGACGGTCTCAGTAGCAGAAGCAGAATGAATTATGCAATCTCATAACCTAATCCGCGGCCGCAGCTGGCCCCTGCCCCTGCCCAGAGACGACTGAAGCCTGAGTGACAATCACAGGCTGTTTCTGATCACACTGAGGGTCACACACTGGTGAGTGACAGGCCTGCGGGAGCTGCCCTGTCGGTTTGGCAAACCCTGTGCAGTCTATAGCAGACCGCTTCCCGGGTCAGCTGGACACAGATTAACCTAAAGGACTTCATTTAAATCATTTCGTGAAACCAAGTCAGCCAAAAAATGGGGCAAGAAGGGAAATGTTCTTCCCATTTGGGATTAACAAGAGGAATCTTAACTGAAATTGATTTTGTTACTTGTTGTATCATTTAAATTTAAATAGAATGGTCAGGAAAAAAATGAGCCAATTGTGGTTAATTTCTGAGTAGGCAGAGGTGATATTCTGGCCGTTTCATTGCCTCGACGCGATTTCATTTCCAATAAGAATAAAAGCCACTGTTTCCGGAAGGTTTGACCTGGAGGTTAAGCGCTGCAGCCGTCTCTCTGCTCAGGCCCTTGATTTGACTGGGGAGGGGTGGGTCCGCCCTGGAGCGACTCGTGGGATCAGAGGCTTGGAAGGGAGCCCAGTGGCTTCTCCCCTGCCTTCCAGTCCTGCCAGAGCAGAGCTAGCTTAACGCCGGTGGATTGGTCTGGTCACACACGAGGGTTGTCCAGAAAGCCTTTCCCCTGAGAACATTCTCCTCCTCTCCACTTGGCCTCCTGGTCGATGTCTGCTGAGTCCTGATGTGTCCCCAGCTCTGTGCCAGCCACACGGCTGCACTGGGAGCCAGGCCTACCGACCCTGTCCTGGGGGTCACACTGTCCAGTAGACAAAAGCAGCCTGACTCCAGAGCTTTGCTTACTTTTTTCTCCAAGGAGATAGTTGTCCCCTTTTTCAAGGCTATGAAAAGCGTCAAGAACTTCAGTCTGCAAAAACTAACTTACACACTCTTTCCTTCAGAGTTCCAGGGGCACCTGGGTGGCTCAGTCAGTTAAGCGTCTGACTTCAGCTCAGGTCATGATCTCACTGTCCCTGAGTTCCAGCCCTGCATCGGGCTCTGTGCTGACACCTCAGAGCCTGGAGCCTGCTTTGGATTCTGTGCCTCCCTCTCTGTCTTCCCCTCCCCTGCTCATGTTCTGTCTCTCTCTGTCTCTCAAATACTAAACATTAAAAAAAATTAAAAAGTCATATTTATAGTTTGAGTAAATACCCTTATACCCTCTGCTCTTTTTTGTTTTGCTTTGAGAGAGAGAGCTGGAGTCTGGGAGACAGGCAGAGGGAGACAGAGAATCCCCAGCAGCTTCCACACTCTGCATGGAACCCAGTGTGGGGCTGGATCCCACCGCCATGGGGTCATGACCCGAGCAGAAATTTAGAGTCAGACACTCAACCAACTGAGCCACCCAGGCGCCCCAACCGTCTGCTCTCTAAAATACCAGCCCGGTGCTCGCTTCAGCAGCACATATACTACAATACCAGCCCACCACCTGCTGCCTGCCAAGTGCAGAGCGGCCTTCACGTAACACACAGATGTCACTAATTTGCATATTTAGTCAACCATTATTGAGTGCACCTGCTGTGTTCTCTGAGCTTACAGTGGTGAGTAAATAAGTGATCAATATATGAATAAGATACTTGGAGGCCAAAAGAAGTGCAGTAAAAATAAGATGAATGGACAGTGGGGAATGCGGCTGCTGGGAGGCCTCTCAGAGGACAGCCCTGAGAGCTGGGACCTGGGTGGTGGCCGCAGCCGTCCTCAGGACCCCGGCAGAGGGGACAGCTGTCCAGACACACACAATTCCAAGGAACAGGGCTGAAGCCATGGAGTGTTAGTTGATTGAGCTGCAGAAGGAAACTTACATGGAATGCGTGTTACTCACGAGTTTGTGACGAAGCCCAGCAAGTCTCTCAGGCTTCTTTGTTTGGAAGACTTGATTGTTCGAAATGTGGGAAAGGAGCCAAGGTGCCCATGGGAGGCGGGTCTGCGATCGGCTCTGCTCCCGGCAGCATCTGAGCCCCTGAGGAGACGAGGGGGCTCTGGCCCCAAAGATACTCTGGACCTTACTGGGGAGGGGACAAGCCAAAAAGAAGCTCCTGGAATCCAGGGCGCCAACCAAGGCTGACTGGTGGCCAGTGGACTGGATTTGCCGACAGACTGCCACGGGGGTGCAGTGGCGGGAAGGGCTAGTCCAGGCACCAGAGGCCACGGACCTCATGGCTGAGGAAGGGCTG
>NC_043707.1:29945127-29963185 GCF_006229205.1 Suricata suricatta | reverse complement strand
TCTCTCTCTCTCTCTCTCTCTCTCTCTTAAAAATGAATAAACATTGAGGGGTGCCTGGGTGGCTCAGTCGGTTAGGTGACCGACTTCAGCTCAGGTCAGATCTCACGTTTGTGGGTTCGAGCCCCACGTCAGGCTCTATGCTGACAGCTAGCTCAGAGCCTGGAGCCTGCTTCTGGTTCTGTGTCTCCTTCTCTCTCTGCCCCTCCCCCTCTCATGCTCTGTCTCTCTCTGTATCAAAAATAAATAAAACATTAAAAAAATAAAAAAATTTAAAAAAATGAATAAACATTGAAAAAAAATTTTTTTAATTTTTTTTATGGTTTTTATTTATTTTTGAGAGACAGAGACAGTGAGAGCAGGGGAGGGTCAGAGAGAGAGAGGGGGACACAGAATCTGAAGCAGGCTCCAGGCTCTGAGCTAGCCATCAGCACAGAGCCTGACGTGGGGCTTGAACCCACGAACCGTGAGATCTGACCTGAGCCGAAGCCGGCGCTTAACCGACTGAGCCACCCAGGCGCCCCTGAAAAAAATTTTTTTAAAGAGCAGCATCATCAGGCCACCTAGCAGGCTCAGTTGGTAGAGTGTATGAGCCTTAATCTCAGGGTCATGAGTTCGAGCCCCATGGTTGAGTGTAGAAATTACTTGATAGCAAAATCTTAAAAAAAAAAAAAAAAAAAAAAGGCAATACCGTCAAATCTGGTATGACTTCATTTTGGCAAAGATAAGACAAAAGAAACTGCATGCAAATCTCCTGTAGAAGTATCTATGAAAAAAATAATAAAATAGCACACAATTCAGGAATATGGAACCCTGTGATACACCACAAACAGGCAAATAACTGTCACTAGAATTTACCATTTTAGCGAGTCAGAGGAAAAAACCCATTTAATTCACTTCATAAATGCTTAAAAAGCACTTAATGAAATCAATATCTGTTTGTTATTAAAAAGTCTTAATAAAATAGTAGCAGTTGGATATTTCATTAACAAAATAAAAACACATATATTTAAAGTCCACAGTGAGCAACGTGCTTAATGGTGGAACATTCCAGGCATCATCGCCTTCAAAGTCGGACACCAGGTGGGGATCCCCACCGTCCCCTTGCTATGTGATGTGGTTCTGGAAGCACTGGCCCCGACCACCATCCTAGAGCACGAGGAGAGAGAAAAGGGCAGGAAGACACTGCCCTGTCACAGTCAGGGCACAGGACTCCCCGAAAGGCCCAGAGAACAACCAGAAAGCTGTTAGCGAAGTTGAACCAACGTCCACCATGTCTTTTCTCTGGCTCCAAGGCTGTTCCTCCCTCTGCCCCACAAACTCCTCTTCATCCTCCAGGATGTAGACCAGATGGCCCTTCACCCGTGAGACTGTCCCTCCTCCCGTCTGCAGAGGAGACACAGTCCCTTAGACGGCTGTCATTTGGGGTCTCTCCATGTCCCTATAGCCCCCCCCCTCAGTAGGCGGTGACAGAGTCCCATTGGGTGCCTATTTCTAAGCCTTAGGACAGGCAGGGTGTGTCCTGTGCACCAGCAATAAGACAGATGCCAGTATGCACTGTGCACTTGGCGTGGGGACATATATGTAGATTCCCCCACACGCACCTAAGTCTGCGGCCGGCGCCCGTCCTGCAGGAGGGCACAGTGCTGCCTTCTCTGGGTACAGTCTTGCCCTGGCTTTTCATGCGCCCCTCTGCAGACCAGCCGTGCCTCCTGGTGGCCTTGGGCTCCCGTGCCATGCGCAGCTCCTCAGCCATGTGCCCGTGCAGGGGCAGGGAGCGACCTTTCCTGAGAAATCCTGCCCTGGTTCATGGAATTCCAGACCACCACACCTGGCCCTCTGCCTACGTCTTTTTCCTTTTCCTGCCTGTTATCTCTAAACCCAGCCCGGGGAGCCCCACTCCTGTATCTCCCCTCCCTCCTGTGCTCAGAGAGCCTGGCCTGGGGTCTCCAGCGACCACCTTCCTGACAGCGGAGGCCATCAAATGCAGCATCTGGGTGGAGGAGGAGAGTCACTTTATTAAACATCCTACAGCTTTTTAAAGTTGCATCTTTGGGGCACCGGCATGACTTGGTTGGGTAAGCACCCAACTTGTGATTACGGCTCAGGCCATGACCCCGCATTTTGTGAGATGGAGCCCCGCATCGGGCTCCTTGCTGACCACACGGATCCTGCCTTAGATTCTCTCTCTGCCCCTCTCGCGTGCTCTCCCAAAAAAAAAAAAACACCAAAAAAACAGTGTTTTTAATTTTTAAAGCAGGAAGAATTTATCTTTAGATACTTCTTTTGGTGTCCAAGACTTTACAATCTAGTGTTGAGACTACTGACTTTTGACTTGGGTCCAAGAAGCCACACTGATCCCAGGGCGCCCTGGCCGCCCTTCAGCTGCCCTGTAGATGTGCTTTGTTTTAGCAACTCCTGATGTGATTGTGGTTCTTTGCTGTTGAGATCTGCACCGACCTTGCCCTGATGCCATCCCTTAGCGCTTGGGAGGCTGGGATGAAGGTAAACACGGCGCTCCTAGTGTGGGTATCGTTTCTCTTCCATCCCTGACCGCGTCCCTTTAAGTTCCTCATAAAAATTGTGTGCCAGCCGAGAAAGAGCCCTGGAATGATCTGTAGGGAGCGAATCAGACGAACGACGCATTCTAGGCCGAGCAGAAATGATCTGCTTTGTGAAGACAGAGCAGAGCAGAGCACGGCACAGGTTCATAGATCAGTGAAAGCTGTTTTGTCAGCTCGTAAAAAGGTGAGAGAACCAAATTTTTATAATAAATCGTTTTGCTGAGCCAACAATACGGGCTGTTATTATGGACTTTGAAGGAAATAAATGATTCTAGGCTAATGTCAGGCTCCAGACCCTGATGTGGTCATTGAACCTTCAGAATGAAAACGACGAGAAACCTTTGGAATATTGTTGACGCTCGTGCTGTGAAAGCACATGCCATTTCGCTCATTACTGTGCTTTTCAGATAACATTTCTAGTTACAGTATTAACCTCTGGGCATTTTCCTAGTACTACTGCTGAGGGCAATGTGTCCCGTAGGATTAATTTTGTTGGGGGCTGGGGGCAGCCATCAGGAGGGGAGTGGATTTGCAGACTCAGCGGCAGATGTGTCCTCAGACGAGACCAGCACACACGTGCGAGAGCCCACCATCTTGGTCCTTGTCTACAAATGCCAGTGGCCACGCTTCCTGTCCTCAGAAGCCCTGACCAGCTAGTTGGGTCTTCTTTAACCTCCTGGGAAGTATGCCCCCTTGGAAAAGCAAATCAGGAGCCCACAGACTTGTAAAATAAGAATCCGAACCTTTCCTCGCCCCTGACATCCCTGGTCCCTTCCATTGTCTCCTCCTGCAGTTTCGGGTCCATTCTGTGAATGGGAACCTGCAGGACCCCCCCCACCCTCCAACCCCTACTATCATCAGGATACCTGGTATTGAATAGCGCCCCCCCCCCCAGCTCGTTAACAGCAGAACTCAGTGTTGTGATTACCATTTGAAAGCATTGGAAATCTGAGAGTTGCTCAGGGAATGAAAGGTAAGTGCAAGTGCGGTAGTTGTTATCAGGTTCAATATTTTAGTCCATTTAGCGGTTGCTTAGTAACCGAAGTGAAACTGACCAGAAGATGGAAAAAGTTGAAATTCATTTCCAGGGAATGCCGTAGCCTGCCAAGAAGGCACCTTCCTGTTTAAATGTGACTAATCTTTCTAGAAGTGACTTGACATCTATGGGGGACGCTGCACCGTCTCCCGGATGTCAGGTAGACTCACAGATCTCCAAAACCGTCTGCTTTCTGAGAAGAAATCCAGAGAGTCTGCGTTTGTGAGAAGGCTCCCAAGTTACACCCACATCCCCTAAAACGAGCAGGATCTGGAGGCCACTTCCCAGCCCCCACAGGTGCCAGCCTTGCCCATCCCCGCCCATAGAGAAAGCCAGGCCCCTGGGCACCCCTCTGTTCTCTAGCTCCAGTGTGTACCCAACCCGGAACCAGCCTCCGGCCACTGGCAGCAGCCAGGCAAGGAGTGAGGAGTGGCTGAAAATAGGCAGGGGTGGGCCAAGTGGACTCCCCCAGGGCCCTCCCCAGGAGCCACAGTCCTCCCTGGGGAACTGCACCCCATATGGCTTCTCTTGCTAATTAAAGAGGAAGCCCTATCCAGAGGCTTCTCCAGGTGGAGGGGAGTTACCAGTGAGGGCTCTGGGGGGCCTGGAATCATTCCCTCCCCGCAGGCAGCGAAAATGCATCCAACACCTGCTGTGCACCTTTCTGCTCCATTTCATCTTGGGAGACACGGCATCACCTGCCCTTCTCCCCTCCCTCTGCCTTCCCTGCCAGATGAGGAGTAGCTGGTCCTCCAAGGCAACCAGCCCCAGACGAGAACACCCCTCTGGGGGACAAACCCCGGACCCAGCAGCGTGTATGGTCCAGATATCAGCGGTGGGAAGCAGAAGCAAGGAATAATCCAAAACCTCATGAAGCCACAATGCCAGGTATGAAGAACAGAATAACCAAACTAAGGAACAAACAAGAAAAGTTCCAGGGTGGGTGCAGCCAGCCACGTCTGGGTCAGGCCGAAGAACCAACCAGAAGGCAGCAGGAAAAGGTAGAGAAACGGCAGGCATAAAGCAGAGGTTGCATATGTGGAGGAACCGAAGGAGATGTGGGCGCACCGAAGACCCAGCAGGAGGATTTGGGGAAACGCCTCCCCAGCACAGGCTCAGGATCCCGGAGAAGTGAGGCGTGGTCGCCTGCATCGCTGGTCTGGGGCCCCAGCGGCTCTGCGTTTCCATCCGTCTCCCATACCTGTGCAGGACCAGCAAAATATGCAGGGTCCGTCCTGTAGTCCCCTGCCAGGGCCAGACGCTGGCAGCTGTCAGGAAATGGTGGCGGAAGGAATGAGGCAATGAATGAGCCATGCCAGAAGTGGGGGAATCTGCAATGAATATCTGGATTTCGTAAATACGTGATGAGTAACCATCCGACTAAAGTTCCAAACTGTGTTTAAAAGTTGTGATTTGCCTGGGGCGCCTGGGGGGCTCAGTCAGTTAAGCCTCTGACTTTGGCTCAGGTCATGATCTCACAGTTCGTGAGTTCGAGCCCCGCTTCGGGCTCTGTGCTGACAGCTCAGAGTCTGGAGCCTGCTTCAGATTCTGTCTCCGTCTTTCTCTGCCCCTCCCCCATTTATGCTCTTGCTCTCTCTCAAAAGTAAACAAACATTTTAAAAAATGTTGAGAAAACAGTTGGGATTTGCCTTGGGAAAAGTTCGCTATTTCATCTTGAACCCAGAGAAGTTTGCACGTCATCGGCAGGTGGTCAGATGACCTCTCTCTGTACTGACCGTCACGCAGCTGTGTTTCAGACCCTCAGCACTTATATTGGTTTCTTTACCCTCTGTCGTCAGCAGACTCTCTTCTCTGTGGCCCTGCCATTTTCCTGTGAGGTCTCCATGGTTTCCATTTGAGATGATGCACTGAGGTGTTTTATAACTGAAGCTGCTGCAGCCTGCCCCCTTGGACCCAGCACCTGACTGCAGGGGCCCCCATTGGGTGTTGGGCCTTCCAGAGACACTGCCTTCTTCACAAAGCCACCCTAAAAATAGCTTCCTGTCACTAAGCCATTTTATGAGTTGTTTCAGGCTTTTTTTTTTTCAGACCAATCTGAAAGCAGGATACTATTTCAAACAGGTATAAAGAGCATTGGACCCGATCACAGGGCATCAGTTACCCCATTCAGGCTGCTGGGCACTGATACGGCGGCCTCAGATCAGTGCTCGGCTGCAGTCTGGAAAAGCCTCCAGGCCAGAGGGAGCACGGGATGCAGCAAACAGCAAAAAACAGACCAGCCAGGGCCTGAGTACAGTTTGGCCAGCTCTTAGTATAGGGGTGGGTGGTTAGGGCCAGCCAGGCAGGGTTCAGGGAAAGAAGAGCCCTCTCCGAATTGGGCCCATTCGGGATGCCCTGAGCTGTCCCACGGATTAGCCAGGCCTGATGCCAAGCCCTTTGAAGCTCCAGGATGAGAGTAAAGGAGACCCCGGCCTTCAGACAGCTCCCACTGCGTGGGGACCCCACCTCTACCCTGTAAGCTCAAACCTGTGCCACTCCCTGAGAGGAAGCCCTGGGAGGATTTGGGAAGTGCTGGGGGCGGGGGGCAGAAGTAGGAGATGATGGTCCCAGGAGTGGAGGGCAAGCCAGGGAGGCCACACAGGCTCACACGGCCCACGGTGGTGTTTGCCCTCAGGACATGGGGCCCTGGGGCTGAAGGGTAGGCCAAGGCACGCTGTGGGCAGAGCCTCGTGGTGGGACCTGGTGTAGAGCCCGGAGCAGGGGACTGGGGCCGGTAGGCAACAGACGGTTCCAGTCCACATGGAATATAGAGTCAAGGGCCCCCCGCCGAGCAGGCCCCTGAACCCCAGCAAGGATCAGTGGCTGTAACGTTCCACTTCATCTGCTGTTAAGTCTTCCTCGGTGGCCGCCAGGCTCAGCTTTGGCCTCCTGACAGGGGCCCCAGGGACCTGTTGTGCAGAAGTCCGGGCTACCCTGTGCTAACCTGCCTCAGACTTTTGGAAGCAGCTCCTTTTTAGCACTTACCACTCATTCTCATGATCTTGGAACCATATGTTTGCAAAGTTCAAATCACTTAAAGGGAGTACTTTCAAAACCAGGGAGAAAAAAAAGAAGAAGAAGAAGAAGAAGAAAAAGACCCTAGCAACTCCGTGTGTGAGCTGGCCGGGTGATGACAGTGAACTTGGGTGGTTTATGGAGCAGACTGCAGAGTCTCCCAACCTCCATTTCCATCCTCCTCCAGTCCCCTCCTCCACCTTCTTGTGGTTCTCTCCTTCCTGGCAAGCTTCTACACATCCTTCAAAACCCAGTTCACACATCACCTCCCTTGAAGCCTTCCCAGATGCCCTTCCCTGAGGAGAATTTCTGTCTCCCTCTGTACAGTCTCCTGGAAGGACACATTGTAACTTGCCTTTTCACAGCTCTGTCTCCCCAAGGTCTGGGTGACCTCCCCACCACCCAAGCATACTTCCTCCCAGTGGGCACCGGGAACTCATGGCTGCAGGTCATGGTGCCCAGCTGGGAGCCGTGGTCCCCCCAGTGTCCTCCCGCTGCCAACTAACAGCTGTCTTTCTCTCACCTTCCTAGGGCCGACGAAATTGAAATGATCATGACGGACCTGGAAAGAGCAAATCAGGTAGGAAGCTTCATGGCCTCGGACTTAAAGTCACCACAGCGTAGCCGTTTCTGTCGTCTTGCGAGACCATTCTCTCTGAGTTAGCGGGCCAGTTGTTCTTGTATTGTTTTACGCACAGCTGTCAATGCCGCCTGATTTTCTGATGCCCTGAGAAGTACTTGGCTTGGCAGAGTGTTGGGTGTGGCCCCAGCGCCCAGACTCCCGTGCTGAGGACCCACTGCACAGTGGCCGCTGCTTTTCCTTTTCCTTAACCGATCTCTTACACGTCCGTCTCTGCCCCCATGGTGGTCGCTAAGCTCTGGACTTGGTAGCAGTGACTCATACTGCCAAGAAGTCTTTCTCTCCACCTTCGCATGCGCAGCCCCCTCCTGGCTGGTACCAAAGTCGTCGCAGAGGCTTTGGGGAAAGTACCCAGCCCCGTGTCCGGCACAGAACATCGCACGGTACCACTGGGGGGGCTCTGCACCCTCCGCTGCCTGGAAGAGATGGGGCCCCCCTGCAGAACCCCTCTTCTCCCCACCCCCCGAGGACGCCACAGAACGGGAACACATTCCACTTTCACAAACGGCGCTGCTGCTTTGGAGAGAAAGGCTCTCCCGTTTCAAGGAGAGCTTATCGGTTTGCCTCAGGTGGTCTGGGCAGGTGCCTTCCCCCCCTCACAGTGGGATGAAAATCCTCCTCGGATTTGCGGTGACCACTTTCCCCCTCGCAGGAGTGGCGTCGGCCGGTGGCCTCTTGGCGGCCAGCACTCCCGCCCGCACCTTGGCGGGTGCTCAGGAAAGCGTGTCCTTGTTCGTTGTTTCCACTAAAAACATCCCGGCGTTTGATTGGAATATGAAAGTCAGTTTACACCTGGGAACGACCCTGGGGTGTGTGGGTTTCTTTATCCCCTAAGGAAAATGTGCGGGTTCAGCGTCGCACACGCAGACTCTTTGCTCAGGATCCCGGGCCTGGGCCGTAGAAGGCGCCCAGTGCAGATGTACAGAATGAGCTAGAATCATCGTGCATTCGTTCTCCCGATAGTAGTAGTAACTTCTTTTGTGCCTGGCTCTGTTCTGAGCACTTCACGTGAACAGAGTCGCTGAACCGTCCCTGCAGCCCCCTGGGGTCAGTGCTGTTACGTTTCCCATCTTACAGACGAGGAAACTGAGGCCACGGCTGTCCAGGTATAGAGCCAGGATTGGAGCCCGTGCGCCTCACCGCCACACGCAGAGCCAGGGGCGCAGAGCCGGCGTTCCCTGGGCCTTTCTTCCAGACGGTCTCAGCTCCCACGCGCACCCTCCACCCCACGACTCCGCTCCACCTCACGAAGGCGCTTACGCACTTATTTACCTTTATTTGCTGAACAAATTTGCTTTGGCCCCTTTGCGTTTACTCAGCGCAGCTCAACTTTGCAGAGACCTTAACTCGGGAGTAGATACTGGAAAGAGCTGACCTTCTCCGCGAGACAGTTGCCGTGTGCACGTCTCAGATTTGTCCCCCGGCTGGTCTTGGGCGTGCCTGTCATTTTGATGGCACTTTGGGGTAGGCTCCGGTTTGTTAAACAGATGGCCTCGTCCTGGGGTGATTGAGCCAGACTGTCCCATACCGTCCCCGAGCCAGTCCCCAGGTACTGAAGCAGTTTGGCAGGGTCGGTGTGCTTCAAAGTGCTGAAGGCCGCTAGGGGTGGGGGCTGTGGGTCTCAGTCCTGGGAGACTGAGTCTGTGGAGACTGAGACAGGACTGTGGAGAAAAGGGGCACCTCCAAAGTGATACTTGGTTCACGTCCCAACTCTGTATTTGCTGGCCACGTAGCCTCGGGCATTCTCTTAACTGCTTCTATTTCTTTTAAAAAGAAGAGAAAAAAAGGGAGATGAGCTTTGCAAACATGCTGAGGGAGAGAGGCGTCTGAGTTAGACAAAGTGGAATCGTGGTTGCCAGGGGCTGGGTTAGGGGGTGTGGGGACCCGTTTAATGAAGAGCTTGCAGAGATTGGTCACACAACTACTCGAATGCTCTTAACACCACTGAAGCATGCGCTTAAAAATGGGTTAAGACGATGCATTTCATATTATGTGTATTTTACCATAAATACGTTTAAACCTTTTTTTTAACATAAGAATGAAGGGGAGGGAATGATGCCTGGTAGTCTTGAAGGTTAGAGGTTAAAATGCCCGAGTCAGAAGTAGGTACTTAGATAAATGTTAGTTCTATAATTGCCAAAGTGCCACTTGATATGGCGGGAGATCGTGAAGCCCCACGCTAGGGAAATACCAGCATGGTGGGCACCCGGAAAGCGTAGGGGAGTTCTGACAACTAAGGGTGAGTTTTAGCCTGATGTGGCTGCTGAGAGAAATTAATGCAGGCCTGAGGCTGCATTAATAGAGGTAGAGTTTGTAGAACGAAGGAGGTAGTGTTTCTGCAGCAGTCCGGCCATACCCAGGGAATTATAATATATCATGGAAACTGTGTGAGGAAAAGGGTGCCTGGAACGCACGGCCACGGCCAAGCCCGGAGGCTGGCGGGAGGGAACGTGCTCCCAGTGTAGAGAGCCCTCTCTCAGTCCTGGCTCTCCAGAGGGGCCCGGAGCTGCCTGTCCTCAGAGCTGTGAAGGCGGATGTGGGCCAGCCCTTGCAGAGGGGATGGGGATCAGACACAGGGGACAGGAGGAGGGGTTGTGCTCGAAGACTCCATGGGTTAACAAGGAGAAAAATTCCCCAGGGGCCCTGCGGCTTCCAGGCCATTCCAGCTAGATCAGGGAGGTGCTGGGTGGGAGAGCAGGCCCCCAGGAGAGGATCTAGATCCAGGTCCCGGGGAGCACCTCCGGCGGAGAGCGGTGGAGAATCACCAGCAGGAGCAAGGCGTCCAACCTGCTTTCTAGAAGGATCACCCTGGCGAAACATCAGAGAACAATGGGAGTGGGGAGAACGGAAGCCAGGAGAGCTGTAAGCAGCTGTCCTGTTACATCAGGGTAGAAATGATTCGGCCGAAATGAGGGAGTCCCGGCGGGGCAGAGGCGGCGGGGCAGGAGGAGGGGTCGGTGGAGCCACACGGCCGTGCAGGCGCAGCCAGACATCTGGCTCAGCCGCCTTTCCCATCAAGGGAAATCCCCAGGAGGAGCAATTTACTAGTTCATTGGCATATAACATTATTTTTGCACTAGGTTTATAGTCAAAATGTTCTACTGAGACCTGATGCTGCTTTATTGCTGAAGAGCCAGTGTTTCTACTGTGGGAAAGTGGAAGGGGTGATGGCGGCCAGCAGCTCCGGGTCCCGCTTACACCTGCTGGTTGCATGTCAAGGCACTTGCGTTAGTGTCGCTGCCTTAATGGGTGGCACTGGAGGTCCAGAACTTTCGAGACTTCATGTGAACAAGAAGCCACCACTCTGTGCTTTGTGACCTTGTCGGACCGTCGGGGCCTTGGCCTGCTGCGCCTTCACCTGGGAGCAACAGCGGTGGGAGGGGTGGGGGGGCAGGGCAGTCCTTTCAGTGAGTGGTCCTCCTCCTGCTAACCTGCTGGACCCTTCCGGAGGAGACTGCCCTGCCGGGAGGGCCATCACCTTGAAGGCTCGTTGGGAAGCACAGTTCCACTCCACCGAGGCGAAGAGCCACAATTCCCACAGGGCCTGGCCCTTGCTTCCACCAGGGTTTCTGTGCTCCAACGGGGAACGACCGGGATTGAGGCCCAGACCTCCCGTGTCCCAGCCGTGCGGCCTCGAACGAACTCCCAGGCTCCCGGTGTGTTTCCCCGTCTCTAGAACGAGGGTAGTGATTCACACGTCTGAGAGAGCGCTCCTGGAAAAGCACGTTCGCTGAGGAAATTTTAAAGATCTTACTGGCTTCTGACTCAGTCTTACTGGCTTTTAACTCACCGATGCATGAATGGGGTGGCACCCCCTCTAGCAGACAGAAAGGAGTGAGATGCTGTGCAGAATGGAAGGCTTTTCTACGCAGAAGAGGGAAGGACAAGGAAAGGGTGGGTTGTTTCAGGCAAGGTCACCTTCCTGGGGCCGGGGGGGGGGGGGGGGGGGGGGGGGGGGCGATGACCTCACTAGCCCTGCAGGAAATTCCAGATTGATGGGTTAGAGGGTTAGAGGCCCCGTTCCCAGGAGACGCTGACACCACCGCAGTTAGGTTAAGGTCTTCAATCTTGGTTTGCTGACTTGGGGCTTGGCACAAGTGACTCCATTTAGGGTCTATTGTCTCTTTTGTAACAATTCCTCCCTTTTTTTTTCCCCTTAACGTTTACTTACATATTTTGAAAGAGAAATGTGGGGGAAGGACAGAGAGGGAAAGAGAGAGAATTCTAAGCAGACCCTGCACTGTCAGCAATAAGACCGACAAACTCCCAAACCGTGAGATGATGACCTGAGCCAGAGTCAAGAGTCAGACACGCAACCGACTGAGCCGCGCAGGCACCCCAGCAATTCCTCCCTTTTGATCAGACTCTCATCCTGAGAGAAGTGACCAAAATTTAAGGCATCAGTGCCACTCTGAGCCACCACTCTTGTCTTTCTCACAGCTTTGACTAATCTGTGCAACATTCCCAGATCAGGATATTTTTTGTGGAATGCCTATGGTGGTCACAGGGTCACGAGTTCGGCCTCACAGTTTCCTTGTGGGTCATTCTCTTCGTTGCTTTTCTGACATTCCAATCATAGGGAGATCATTTGCTTGATGGTTAGTAGTTTCGAACATGCCTTTAAAACTTTGGAGAGAAGATAGCGCCCAGGGAAGTTACCGTGATCATTAGAAGCAGAAGAATTCCTAGTGTGTGGAATGCACTTCAGAGCCATGGTCCCCAAGACCCGAACCTCTCAAAACCAAGGAAGTCAAAGAGACTGCTGCTCTGCGGTTTTATGTAAATGAGTTTACGCTTTCCCAGAAGTGTTCATCCAGGTGTGATGATAAGTGACGTTGACCACAGCACAGGCCCCTCGTTCAGCCAGGAGATGACCTAGCCGTGTCCTCTTATCAAGAACAACCTTGGCCAGAGAGCTGTGTGCCGGAGCATCTCTGCTGAGCAGCTGTTGCTTAAGCAGCGGAAAGCCTGTACTTTCACGAGTTAAGGAGAGGTCCCTGGTCACAAGGTCTTTTGAATGTACTGCTAACCAGGGACCAGGGAAGTAGGGCCCAGCCGAAGGCAGCAAATCCTGACTCACAGAGGCCTCCCAACATTAAACTCAGGGGCTGACCAATGAGGTGTCTCCGTCTGTGGACAGTTAACCCTAAGGGGCCCTGCCCAGTTACGCACCAGCCAGCCAAGCCTTTGCAGGCCCCGGGAAGAATGGTATGCACCCCCAGACAGAGACCAGTCCTTTTGGGGCCCAAAGCATTCCCGCTAAGGTGACGCTGCTCGTGGCCAGGTAGGAGTTTTTTACAGCTAATCCAGCAGTCTGAAAGGCAAAGATTACTCCGCCCTCACAGCCCAACATGAGGAGATCAGGATGATGGTGCCGTCTTCCCAGATAGCCAGATCCAGGAATGAAAAGGAAGAAGAGTTCATGTTCAGTTCAACTCTGAGGTCTCCGTCCAGCGTCTTGGGCAGAAGCAGTCTACGTCGATGTCCACTGCTTGTCTCCCCAGTCATCTGATGCCGAGGGTCTCCAGTGTTCACAGAAGGGCAGCCAGAGCCTTCTTTAGCTATGAGATGTGTGCCTAAGCTTCAGGTCCCTGGACCCCGGCTGCCAGCCTGACAGTGAGGAGGACCCGGCATAATCCCTTCCAAGGAGATTCAGGGACAGTGTTTGTTCCTACTAATTCCAAATCAGAAGGAGAGGAGAAGATTAGAAACACTAGTTTCAAGAGTCAGGGCCAGATATTTGAGAAAACTCAAAGAATTCAGGATCTGGTCTGATTTTTGGATCACAAAACCTCAAAGATAATGAACAGGATTAGAATCTGATACCTACGAAGGTGCAGACGTAGTTTTTCCTCTCTGCAATTAACCCTTATTCTTTTTTTACTATAGATCATCACAGCAAAACTAATTTTACATTGTTGATTAAGTGCAGCAAGGATAGTGACCGACCACAGAAGCTTCTCCATGGTTTCAAAGCTAGAACCTTGGAAACAAAGAACCAGGTTGATTTGGGTTTTTTTAAGGGACCTTGTTTATTGAGTCCATACAGTCAACCTTAGTTCCTTAAAGCTATCCGGTCATATCTGAGTCTAGGCATGTGTTTCTCAAATATGACAAGAGAGTCAAGGCCTTGGTAATACAGCCAATATTTCCAGTTGTGTCCTGTTCCAAGGCTTATGTCATTGGACTTATGCAAATAACTAATCATATTGCCATAAGAAGAATACTTTAAAATTTCTGAATTCTGGAGGGGTCAGCTCAGGAGAAAAAGCACATGTTTCATCTTTGTTTACAAAGGTACACTTTACCAAATTGCTGTGTGAGAAAAGTTTTCCTCCTATCTGGAAAAATGAAACATCAGTGTTTCAACCAGAAGTCATGAACATCACAGTTCTCTTCCGTTTGTTCATTTCCTTGTTATTAATCCTCATTCTGCTTGAATCCAGTTTTTTTTCCCCATTAGTTCTGGAAATTCTTAGCCAGTTCAGTTTTATGATCTTGAAGTTATCTGGAATCTGGGCTTACCAAAGTTCTTTGCATGAAGCCCCATGAAGATGAAGCACTTTGGTAGGAAAACTTTGGCAAATGCATCTAAGTCAGACAGAAACTCTCTGTAAATGATGAATACTTGAAAATGTCCATTGTTAAAGATCTGCTGAGAGTTCACTTGATAAGGAATTGTAGTTATTTCTGTGATGTGTGACCTTTTAAGATAAGCACTGGGATCATGACATAATACCAGAAAAATCAGATTTCTAGGAATTTCATGCAATTTCTGAAACACATACCTATACGAATAAAATACATTTTATTTGACAACACTTCCCATGTGATTTCCCATACCAAATGAGCCAAGTTAGTTTAACATCTTCCTTTTTGTAAGGGAAGAGAACAAATCTGTTGAGATGTCCAAGGGCCCCTCTGGAAAATCTCAAAGTTAGTTGAGCGTCCAACTTCAACTCAGGTAATGATCTCTTGGTTCATGAGTTCAAGCCCCTACGTCACACTCTGAGCTAACAGCTGTGTTTCTCTCTCTCTCAAAAATAAGTAACACATTAATTTTTTTAAATGTTCATTTAGCATTTGATTCTTGGAAGTTTATTTAAAAAATCAAAAGATTTTAAAACACTTGGTCAAGTAGGATCATAGGTCACTGTGATGCAATACTTAGTCATCTATTTAACCACAGTGACAAACTGAAGACCTTGAGGCAAATATAGGAAGTTAAACAGTTGTTTAAAAAGAAATAAACAAATAAATAAAGCCTTAGCTCTTTTAATAGAGAAAATTCAGCTTTCGTAAGGAATCAAAGACCTAATAAAGACCCAGGAAATTATTTTGACAAGGCACAAAATCTTTGTTTCCCGGGCAGATTACTTAAAAGATAGAGAAGAACCTTTTATAGTATCTTATCAAGAGCAACTAGGGGCGCCTGGGTGGCTCAGTGGGTTGAACATCCGACTTCAGCTCAGGTCATGATCTCACGGTTCATGGGTTTGAGCCCTGCGTCAGACTCTGTGCTGACAGCTCAGTGCCTGGAGCCTGCTTCAGATTCTGTGTCTCCCTCTCTCTGTCCCTGCCTCACTCATGCTCTGTCTCTCAGAAATAAATTAAAACATTTTTAAAAAAATAAAACAACAAAACAAAAAGAGCAACCAATAGTTGAAGAAAAGTTTGTCCTTTTTTAATTTTTTTAATATTTTTAAGTTTATTTTTAGATGGGGGGGAGAGAGAGAGAATCCCAAGCAGACTCCACGCTGTCATCACAGAGCCCAACGTGGGGCTCAGTTTCACAAACCATGAGATCATGACCTTAGCCGAAATCAAGAATCAGTCACTTAACCAACTGAGCCACCCAGGCTCCCTAAACATGGTCCTTTTAAAAGAGAGAAATACAAATTCTAATTTTGTACCATATTACTTTTGATGTTAAAAGCCATTTGTCTTATTAAAGTTATTCTAATCTTGGCTAGCCTGATTGACCACACATGAAAATCTCTTTCCGAAGACCTATTTTCCACAAATCTATAGCTCTCTCTTTTACATCCATATTTTGCCACACGTTTTCCCTCTTTCCCATTCTGAAATAAACAGCTTTACTTTAAGCCAAAATGACTTTCTTTTCCCTCCACACAAATACCTTTCCGTTCCTCATACCTTCTTGAAGTAAAAACACACCTCTTACTTTGTTTACCTAGGGAGATGTTTCCTTTATTATTTCTAGCAGTTTAATTACATGTATTAGAATTTTTAACTCTTCAAAACCTTTCCAGTGGAAATGAAGAAGTAAGTAATCGGGAACTTTTACAGCAGCAGTCTGTGGCTTGGCAGACTTGTAAATGCAGTGTATAATTTCTAGAAGCATACTTTCTCATAAATTTTTCAGTGCGGCACAAAACGTGTTTTACCGGTAGGCTTGAATTTCTTTGGTTCCTCTGGAAAAGGAAGCCAAAAATGGATAAACCTGTGTTCAGTGATTAATTAGCCTTTTGCAATGAATCTGTCAGTGAAGCTGTCTTGGAATTTGGAAGCATTTCAGAGGCTTTTGCTCGCCAGTTAAGTAGGTATCCCGTTCTGTTTGTTTGATTTGGGGGCCCTGACTTTCCAGTGCACTTCTCAAATGATCTTATCTAACTAGAACATTCTTCCTCATGGCCATGGTAATTCCAGGTGGCTTTTAATAAGATTCTGCCAGTTTTGTAGGTATTTAAAGTTTCTGAGGCTCTGGTTCCCAGACATGGAAGACGCAGGTGCGTCAGGAAGTAGTACGCTCACCTCCTTAGAATTGTTGTTCTTGTTATTACTATTTCAGCTAAGCCGTTGGGCCTTTTGGAGCCAAACTAAGATCTAAAAGGGATGGGCCGCTGGGTTGGGAGTTGTGTGATGCTTGACGGGGTTACCCCACCGCATGGAAATTTCCTCGAGGTTGATGGGTGCCTTGGAGTCGCTGTAACCAATTTCTAACTCATCCTGATACAGGAAGCCTTAGAGTGAGGTAGGTCTACACAGGGACTCAGGTGACCAGCCCGGGCCACCTTGGGACACACAGCAAGAAGTCTCCTCCCTGGTGTACCGTAGACCTTTCTGACTTGCTTTCTGCAGAATCACTGAAGCAGGGTCACCTTTGGGGTGCTGGCTCTTGTCCAGAGTCGCGTGTGGGGACTGCTTTGGAAGGATGACTTGGGTTGGAGCACACTTTCCAGAGGCCTTGTGGGGAACAGGCCGAGAGGTCATCCCCAGGGAGAGCGTTCCTTCTCCTTGAAATTGTCCACATTTGGGGTTATTTGTCCTTGAGGATGGTAGCCAGAAAAATGGTCCCAAAGCATACCACTTGCCAAACCCCACGACTTGTGACTGCATTAGTGTACCTGGCATGGGGGGCTCACGGCTGTTAACATCTGACCTTGAGGTGGGGAGATGACCCAGGTGTGTGTGAGTGGGCCCAGTATAACCACAGGGTCCTCAGATGCAGAAGAGTCTGCATCAGGGTGATACACTGGCTTCGAAGTTGGAGGGGCGCCTGGGTGGCTCAGTTGGTTAAGCAGCCAACTTCAGCTCAGGTCATGATCTCACGGTTCGTGGGTTCAAGCCCTGCGTCGGGCTCTGTGCTGGCAGCTAACTCGGAGCCTGGAGCCTGCTTCAGATTCTGTATCTCCCTCTCTCTCTGACCCTCCGCTGCTTGCGCTGTCTCTCTCTCTCAAAAATAAAAAAATAAAACATTTTTAAAAAAAAGAAGAAGATGGAGGAAGGAGCCATGTGCCAGGGAACGTGGGCAGCCACCAGGAGCCAGGAGTGGGAGGAAAACACATTCTCCCCCAGAGCCTCAGAAAGGAACGGAGTCCTGCCCACACCTTGATCTGAGCCCAGTGAGACCCCGTGCAGACTCCTGACAGAGATAGTAAATTTATGTCATTAAAATTGACTACATTTGTAGTAATTCATTCCAGCAGCCTTAGCAAAGTGATTCAAGGAGGGGGCCTGTGTGCTAACAGACGCGTGCTCCGAGCCAAGGCCCACCTCCGGGAAGCTGTGGGTCCAGCCGGTGGCTCAGTCTGTTGCCGGCTCATGTGGCTGCTTTGTCACTGGAGGGACTCACTCCAGGGACCCCAAAGGCTTCACCTGAAACGGGTAGACTGGGAAACGGGTTGGATTCCGTCGTGTCTCTACCACAGTTCTGTGGAGAGAAAACACGCCTCCCAAGGGAGTGCCCAACCACAGCCACCATTCCATGGGCGTGGGGTCTGTGGCCTGCATTTCACACCAGGCTGTGTTGGGCCTTGCCAGCCCTCCCCCTGGGCCTTCACTGCCATGCCCCGCCATGCCCCTCCTCCACATTTGATGAATCAAAACTTTCAGACCTAATCTAGAAATAGCGTCAGCCTCGTATCTTCACATTCTGATGTGTCCTTCTTCAGGGGCAGAGTTTAGGGAAAAGCATTGCTTACTGCCTTCCTAGGGCCCTTGAGGAGTTGGGAGGGGTCCCCTTGGGCCTTCCTTTAGGACATGGAGACACCCTGGACCCCCATTTCGGGCTGCAGAGCTGTGACTTGGGCCACCCAGTGTCACACGTGTGGGCATCGTCGCTTCTTTCTGGTCTCCTGACTGACAGAACAGTTCTTGAAACAGAGTGCTTCTAGCCGCTTCCAGCCTTACAGGTGACTGCTGAAGACCACCTACAGTGTCTGGTCATCGTTCCTTTAGGATTAAACCCCTGTCCCCAGTGGTGGGCACTGTTAGGCCCTTGGCTCATGTCACCTCCTGGGTCCTCAGTCGGCCTGCGAGGGCCCGCGAGGCAGCTGTTTGTGT
>NC_043707.1:29926786-29945027 GCF_006229205.1 Suricata suricatta | reverse complement strand
AATCCCCCCCCCCTGGGGCCGCACCAGCTGGCAGCCAGAACCCAGGCCTCACCCCCCTAGCTCTGCTTGGGCCGGGCTGGGGGGGGGGGGAGGGGCACCGGACACAAGGAGTCAGGGGTCTTGTGGCAGCCGTGGCTCCATGTCTGGGGTTCCTGGTCAGAAAACACCACTGCCTTCCGCCCGCAATCACTGATGCCAGTTCTTAGAAACCCTTCGTCTGGTTGGATCATGGTCTCGGGAAGACCGAGGCCCTGCAAACAGGTGACCATGCAGCACCTGCCCAGCCCCGCAAGCGCCTCTTCTGTCTCTGCCACCAGCAAGGAGCCTCAACTTAGAGCTGGAGGAGCAAATTCTGCCCGGCTGCTCTCACTCCGTCCTTTAGCTGCTCTTTTTTTGTTTTTTTTTTTGAGTCTGCTTTGTGCCTGTTTGGCTGCACAAGCCACCTCAACTCATTTTTTGTGGTTTTGTGTGGGGTTTTTTATGTCCTTAGGGCATAAATCCCAAACAAATCCTAAAAATTCTAAACTGTCAAAACGCTGCCCTAAAGTAACCAAGTCAAGCCAAATGTGAGAAAAGGCCACGACCACTATGGAGAGGCCACAGAGTGACTTTGCACGTGAACTTGGGGACAGAATAGGTGCGGAAGTTCTGGAGAAATTCCACAAACCGAGGAGAAAATCCTCAATAGCCAGATCCCTTGTTCCGTGAACCACCCATCCTGGGTGGGGGCGGGGCACAGCGAAATGCCCATATGAGAGCCTTGCCATGAACCCGCTGACCGGGCCTGCCCGGGCTCTGCTGGTTCCAGAATATTCCAGGGCGGGGCAGGCAGCACAACCTCATTGGCTGCTCCCAGAACAGCTTCTCCGCTAGCCTAAGAAGTAGTTTTCCTGGTCAGAGATCCTAGAAATGGGTCAAAGAACAGCTCATTCCTGGCAGAGTTGCGGAGATTGTATGCCCAAGGGTTTGGCCTACTAGAAAAGGAAGAGTAATCTTGTCAGTCACAACGACGACGTGATTATCAGAAAAATGAGGAGTGGCCCATCTGGAACTCTTTCTCACTGAAGAGGAGGCTTTCCAAAGAAAGTGAACCAGAAATCACCCCTGCCGTCATCGCCATGCCGGTCACATTGTCGCCCTTCCCGACGGGCCCTTCTAGATTCTGTTTGGAGCAGAGGGTGGGAGGCCGCTTCGTGAGCACAGACAGGCCTGGCCAGGCGCCCCTGGACTGGAGAAGCAGGACCAGTGGCCATCAGCACCACCCCGGATGGAAGGAATTGCTGTCAGAAATACTCTGATCTGTCTGCCCGCAGAGATAGATCCTCAGAGCAAGCGTGTGTCAGAGAATCGCCCCCGGGCCGCCAGACCTGGGCCTCTGCCAGCTCGATGGATCGGGCTCGCTTCTGGATCCCCGTCTTTAGTTCTCTCAGCAGTGAGTCGACAGCGCGGTGACGCCTCGCAATCAGAAAACTCACAGAGCAGCCTGCTCGGCCAGGCTTTCCTCCGTAAATCTCTCCTATCAGCACAACGAGAGGTGCTTCCCCGGCCCGCACGCCCAGGGCCACCGTTCTCACCTGTCTTAGAGGTCGTCTCTCTGTCATTGTAGCATCAGGGCGAGCGCATTCATAAAACACTCATGGATGCGTTGTGTGTGCGGCACACCTCGGCGGATGCTAATCCCTGCGAGGTCCCTGAGAAGGTGACGGTGTCCCCAGTTCATCGGGGAAGGTAGCGTGTTGTGGGCAGAGGTAGCTTGCCCCGTTCCCTCTGCCTGCTGCACCACGGCGCCTTCTCGTGAGGCGGGCCCTGGCGTGTCCCAGTCCATCCAGTGGAAATCCTGCTTTGCCGTCCGACGGCGTTGGTTTCCTCATCCGGGAATGACCTGCAAATAGCAGACGGGTCCACGCTTTCCTCCTCGGCCCCCTGCCTGCGGTCGGCTCCATTCCTCCTCACCCCCCGCGGGCCCAGGCCGCCGGGCAGTGCTGGCATCAGCCAGCTTGGTCAGGGGAAGGGTTAAATATGTTGAAATGAGCCTGGCCGCCCCAAAAGAGGTGACATTTACACCATGTACGTCTATGGAAATACTCGCCGAAGGAACACAACCACAACATTGTGCGTGTTTTTAGGAAGAGAACGGCCAAAGTGTCTTTAATTCACTGTTTACCCATGAGAATTACTCCCAGGAGTGATCCTGCAATAAAATCTTCTTGGTCTATGAGAACAGAAAGAAATTGAATCAAAAGACTCTATTTCCACTTGTATTTATTCAGTCTGGGAAATTCAGTGGGCCGGAGCATTAGTATCAGCAGGGGATTCCTTGCTCCTAGCGTTAAATTACTGTCATAATCGCTCAATTATTTCTTCCTTGTACTGTTTAAAATAAAAATCCATCACATTCTATGTTTTTTTCCAGCATTTATTAGGTTGAGTGTTTAGGAAAATCAATTATAGTCAGTCAGGCATGAATTGATGAATGTTCTTGTAATAATTGTCAGTTGTTAAACTGAACGTACTTTCTCTTCTCACTCTCTTCATTTCCTTCAGAGGGCAGAGGTGGCCCAGAGAGAGGCGGAGACCTTGAGGGAACAGCTCACGTCAGCCAACCACTCTCTCCAGCTGGCCTCGCAGATCCAGAAGGCTCCGGACGTGGTGGGTAGCCCGGCCCTGCAGGGGCCCTGTCCGCCTCGCATCTGCACCTCTGTGCCGCGAATGTTCCATTTGGGGAAAAGTATTTTAACCAGTACCGCTGCGTCGGCGGGGAGCACCTCGGGCAGCCTGGGGACGGGACTCGGGAGGGTCGGAGAAAGAGCTATGCTGATGGCGCATCGATGCGGGTTGGGCGCCGGCCCAGCGTAGAGGCCGAGGCGGCAGACGGCTGGCGGGGGGCTGGGGGTGTGACACAGGAGCCTTGCCAGAAGTACACCGGAAACTCGGAGGTTTGGTCTCCACCGCGGTGTGTCCTTCCAGAGTGAGAAAACAGTGGGCGATAAGCAGGGTGGGCCTACAAGGTAATAGCACGGTGACACGCTCCGAGTCTGCATAACAGCAGACTCTCTCTGGTAGTGCGAGTGTTCTGAAGGAGCTCAGTCCTTTCTTTGGTTCTGGATTTTTCTAAGGTTAATAAAAATTGTTCTTAGCCAGAGCTTCCCCAGCTCGATCAAGGCAGCATCGACCTATCAGGTTACAGGCTCTCACCTTTGGCTCTGCGCGGTGATTTAGGGCAGCACGTAACAAAGACCCGGATATTGGAGCCACCCTCTGGGGTCAGACCCCAGGGTCCTTTCCTCAGCTGTGTGACTCGGGGCAAGTAGCTTACCTTCCCTGAGCCTGGGTTTCATCACTGGTTTTGTAAGGGTTCAAACATTCTTATGAGCAAATTGCTTCGAACAAGGCCTGACCTGTAATATGCGGCAGTGGCCTCACTGTCTCTGATGCTGGAGCCCTGGGTTCAAAGCTCTGACTTGTCACCTGTTTGCTCACAGACCTCAGGTAGTCAGACTTGTGCAGCCTCAGTTTCCTCACATGCAGAGTAGGAGTGAGCGGCCCTGAGGCCCCTCAGCTCCCATCACCCATGGTGGGTGAATTGTGCTTATAAGTATCCTTCTCTTTGACAGTCACAGAGCGCCCGCCGGGTGCCAGGTCCCGCAGTGGACAGTGGGGGAGCTGGGGGATGGGGGGCGAGCCAGGCCCTTCCAGCGAGGGCCCAGTCTAACAGGAGACTTGCTGCTGTGATCACTCACATGTTGGTCGGACGGCCATTTTTCCACCTTCACCTGTGAGGTAGATGTTCCATTTCTTTACCTAGATGAGGAAGCGGGGGTTCCGGGGTGTGAGCCCCTCGCCCCAGAATGCTTGGCCCCCACCAGCTAGGCCAGGACTCAACTGGGTCTTTGTAAAAGGATTCCCTAGGAGCAAACCCGAAGCAGAGTCTTAGTGCTGGGACCCCTTTTTAAGAATGGGTATTCAGGCACCCAGATGGCTCAGTCAGGTAAGCTTCGGACTTCGGCTCAGGTCATGATCTCATGGTTTGCAGGTTCAAGCCCTGCTTCGGGTTCTGTGCTGATAGGTCGGTCGGAGCCTGGAGCCTGTTGGATTCTGTGTCTCCCTCTCCCCTGCTCTCTCGCGCTCTCTCTCTCTCTCTCTCTCTCTCTCTCTCTCTCACACACACACACACACACACACTCTCTCTCTCTCTCTCTCTCTCTCTCTCACCCTCTCCCCCTCTCTCCCTTTCCCTCTCTCCCTCCCTCCCTCCCAAATATAAATAAGTGTTAAAAAAATTTTTTTTAAAGAATGGGTTTTCATATTCTCTAAGTTAATGTTAAATTTTAAAAATTAATTAATGAGGGGCACCTGGGTGACTCAGTCAGTTAAATGTCCGACTTTGGCTCAGGTCAAGATCTCACAGTGCATGAGTTCAGGCCCCACATCAGGCTCTATGCTGACAGTGCAGAGCCCACCTCTGATACTCTGTCTCTCTCTCTGTCTCTCTGTCTCTCTCTCTCTCTCTCTCTGTCCCTCCCCCACTTGCACTCTCTCTCTCTCTCAGAAATAAACATTAAAAATCATTTAAAATAATATTAATATTAAATAAGACCTGATTTAAGGTTTTCAGAAAACAGAAAACTTTTTCACTCAAGGAGCCATCCCAGCTTCATGGACCCTGATACTAATTTGACCTGAAATGTCCCGTGGCTCCTTCACTGTCCCCTGATCCAAGCACGCCTCCCTGGACCCAGCGCCACGGCTGAGGCGGGAGGAAGCCCGGGAGGAATGAGCCGATGCGGCCTCTGCAGTCGCCCCAGAGTCCCCAGAGAAGGCCGCGCATCCTAGTGTGTCCACACGGGGCTTTCGAGCTAGAGGTTTTTGATTGAAGGGCTTTCTGGCTCCATCCTGGACTGCAGCAACCAAAACACTGCGGAAGGAAATGAATGTTTTTGCAGGTAGAGCCAGTTGTGGGTCCTTGAGGCGCTTAAACACTTCATCATGGGCTCAGGGCCGTGTTGACATGGCCCCACTTCAGTCTCCCGAGAGCGGCGCTGCCAGGGACCCCCCCCCCCCCCCGGGCGAGCGTTCCCAGCGGCCCTGGCCCCAGCCCCAGCTGGCCAGGGAGCAAACATAGGAAACTGGGCCAGCGGGAAAATGTCTGTTGGGCTTGGCTGGCAGGACTCGGCAGAGGAACACTGGAGTCTATAGATCCAGCTAAAGCCAACACCGATTCATCGGGTGTCTTAACGGAGTCGCCCGTTCTGGAAGGTGAGCCACCTCTCGGCGCGCTCTTGCTGTGCGTTAGGGGCCTCGCTGGGGCTTTATCTGGTTGTCTCCTCTGTGCCTGGAGACACCACAGTCACTGGAGGTAGGTTTTATTATCCTCGTTTTACAAGTAAGGAAACGGGCTCAGAGGAGTTAAGTAATTTACCCAGGGTCACAGAGCTAGAAGGTGACCAAGCTGGAACTTGATCCCAAGTTGTCCTACTCCGTAACGCATTCTTTTCCCCCCACGTCCAGTTTCTCTCCGTCATGTGCATTGAATGAAACAGGACATATTCAAAGCGGGGCCTTTGTCAAGTATTTCTAGACCAGTATTAGTTCAGGGCTCTGGGGCACCGCACCAGGCCCCCCCCTTGACCCTAGACAAACCGTAACAGTGGAAACCACACCCATCTATCAGGCGAGCCTACCAGGTGAAGCCAACAGATGGAGTCTGCCTACGTTGGCCCCTTGGTGTTGGCAGAAATTCAGGGGGTCAGGAGGAAAGAGAAGTAGAACTGAGGTCCCCTGGCCCCATCTTCCGCTGCCGGGGTGAATCCAAGTGAGGTATTAGCCCAGATGCGGGCGTCTGCCTCTAGTCTGGGGTCCTAGGCCCACCGGCGTTTCACCACTGGATTTTCCCTGTCTCCCGTAGGCTCTGGTATTGCATCCCTATTTGATATGGAAATGACCTCCAGATAAAAGAGCTCATTATGTAGCTTTTTGAGGACTCAGACACAGGCATCTGGGGCGAGGGGAGGTGAACAGGGTTCAGAGGGACCTAGCTCACTGGGGTCCTCTGCCAGTAGCCTCTGCTTTGACATTCTTTTTTCCCTTTGGATTGTCACCATCTTAAGGCCTTCCTTTTCTTTTTACAACTGGGGGGGGCGGTTCTCTTAAGTTTTTTTATTTTGAGAGAGACCGAGACTGTATGAGTGGGGGAGGAGCAGAAAGAGAATCCCAAGCAGGCTCTCTGCTGCCAGCGCAGAGCCCAACACGGGGCTCAAACTCCCAAAACTGGGAGACCATGATCTTGAGCCAAAATCAAGAGTCGGGACTCCTAACTGACTGAACCACCCAGGTACCCCCCTTTCTATAATGTTTATTTTATTTTATTTTTTTAATGTTTATTTTTGAGAGAAAGAGAGTGCAAGTGGAGGAGGGTGGGGAGAGAGGGGTATAGAGGATCTGAAGCAGGCTCCAAGCTGTCAGCACAGAGCCCGATGTGGGGTTCAAACCCACAAACTGCAAATCAGGACCTGAGCTGAAGTCAGGCATTCAACCAACTGAGCCACCCGGGCGCCCGTACAATGTTTTCAGATTCTACAGAGTATTTTCACATCCCCTCTGGCTCCTGAGCCCTCAGAGCCCCCACCATGAGACCTGGCACCCGTGAAGAGTGTAGGACCCCCTCTGGGTCTTAGAAGCTGGGACAGACTCTGGGGACGTGGTTGTGGTGCCCACCCGGGCCTCTTGTCAGACTTGGAGAAGTCAGTTTCTGTTCCTTCCTTGAGAGGCTTGTCCTGGGTCCTGACCCCTAACCCCATCAGACTTACCAGGGAGTCCCTGGGTCCTATCCCACACCCCCTGAGCCTCTGTCTCCAGGCTTGAGCCCAGAACCCATACATTTTCTGAAGCCCCCAAGTGATTCGAGTGCAACTGAATTGAGGCCCAGACAGGAGGGAGCCAGTGGTGCTGACCCTCTGTGATCAGCTCCTGGGCCCTTGTCTGCTCCCTTATCGATACCTCCAATGTGTCTTCAGCACGCAGCAGCCAGGAAGTGAGCCACATTTGGGCCTCAAGTAGAATGAGCCTTTCTGTCTTATTTCCAAGGTCTTACTACTTTTGGGTGGATGATCTCATCTCACGTAGCTTATGTAAGACACAAATGGCTTTGGTTCTGTTATGAATGTGGGATCTGGCCTGGATGCCTAAGACGTAGTTGATATGCCCAAGGTCACACGGCCAGCTGTGGCCAGGCCAGACTAAGTCCCGGGCATTGAGCAGAAGGCCCCCTGGGACTGCTGTCCCCAGGCCCCCATCCGAGTCCAGGCTCAGCGCTGAGAGCTGCTGTCTTTACACATATCATGTGAACCACTTATCCCTGGTCTATGAACTTGCATTTGCCCGTTTAAAACCCCAGATCCCCCCCATTCGGCTTGTTTTACCGACACCCTGAGAGCACTTGAAACTGTTGTTAGGGCTGGCATCCCTGAGGTTGGAAAACTGATAAATAAATGAGATACTGTGGCTCAGTCTCTACTCCCATGAGTGTGACCTCCCCAGATATCCCTTCCATCCTGTCACCTCCCTGCTCCCACAAGCCCACCACCACAAGGCGCCTCTGGCCACCCTTCCGGAACAGTAGGTCACCGTCAGGTGGCAACAGGCTCGGTCCTTTTCCAGCTGGCATCGGCATCAGTCCTTTACCCCCATGCCTCGTCTGCTCTCTCCACCCTTTCTGCCCTCCTATGGTGCCCCCACCCTGAAACGGAGCCCCTTTTCCTTCTGACAATTCCCTGCTGTCACGGCTTCCGCTTCTGTCACTGGCGCTAACCCCTGGAACTGCCAGGAGGACTTGTCTCAGGTCCCTGTGGCTCCTGACCTTTGATCGTTGGCTGGCGTGGTGCTTCCCAAACACTTTGTGGCCAAGGATGGGTTTTGTTTGCTTTTCATTGCCGGTCTGCTGCAGACCGATAGCTTTACAAAAGACAGTAGGAGCGTCACAGCAATGCCGAATTCGGGTTTCTGAATGCTCACTCTGCCCATCTCTGCGCATCTCTCCGTATCAGCAGCAGCCTATGCGTTGGCACCAGGCCACGGAGCACGCTGAATAAGGCTGATCCGGACAACACGTGCCTTTCAAATAAGCCGCCAGGAGGACGCTCGTTGGGGCCACGTACATGCCTGCCAGAAGTTGGGAGGGGTGAAGAACCCACTTTACAATATGATACAACCCCAAGCAACAGGAAAGAGTCACTCCTTTGTACACGACAGAACTTTACGTTCTTAAATGATAAAGTCCTTATTTCCTGGTTGCGGTGGGAGGGCAGTAGGTATGAAAAGCTCTCTCCCTGATGACAGGCTCTCTCCCAGCGTGAGAACTCTGTGGCCAGTGCGTCATGCGTGGGATGGGCTGGCTGCCCCTGCCAGCTGGGGCCGGAGCTGCCAGTGTTTTGCGTCTCGTGAAGCGGGGGCGCCTGGGGGGCTCAGTCCATTGAGTGTCTGACTCTTGGTTTCAGTTCAGGTCGTGATCTCACAACTCGTGAGTCTGGAGCCCCAAGTCGGGCTCTGTGCTGACCGTGTGAAGCCTGCTTGGGATTCTCTCTCTCTCCCCCTCTCGCTCTGCCCCTCCCCTGCTCGTGCCCCCAACACCCAGCAGAACCCTTTCTGGCCCCTTCTTCAGACCTTTGCACAGCTGTCACCGTGTCAGTGGGGCTTTTTCTGACCATCTTATTAAAGCCCTGGTGCCGGGGCGCCTGGGTGGCTCAGTTGGTTAAGCATCTGACTCTTGATTTTGGCTCAGGTCATGATCTCATGGTTCATGCGTTTGAGCCCCGCATCAGGCTCTGCACTGGCAGTGCAGAGCCTGCTTAGGATTCTGTGTGTGTGTGTGTCTGTGTGTCTGTCTGTCTGCCCCTCCCCCACTTGCATGCACTCTCTCTCTCTCTCAAAAATAAACTTTAAAAATAAAAAAATATAATCAATAAAACCCCACCGCCTCACCCAAGTCTGACCCCATGCCCGGCCCCCACTTCAGTTTCTTGGTGGCCCGGTTACCACCCAGCACACTTTATGCTGCTAACCAACATATGTGGTGCGTCTCACACGCCCGGCATCCTCCCACTGACTAGATGCTCTGGAATGACAGGGACTATCGTCCTTGTGCTCACTGTGTGCTCCTGGTTCCCATAAGACACCCAATAAACCCTTCCTCCAGCTGAATCCAGGCACATTTGCCATGCAGACGGGAAGGTGGTGCGAGGAGGGTGTTGGCGAGTCCACCCACGCGGAGGCAGGCGGTCGAGGCTCACCCCGAGCTCACTGTCCACATCCCTTCCCCTGCGTGTCCTTGCTCCAGCCCTGCCCGCAGCCCAGGCGGCTTTGTCACTAATTTCTCATCCGCAGGAGCAGGCCATCGAGGTGCTGACCCGCTCCAGCCTGGAAGTGGAGTTGGCCGCCAAGGAGCGGGAGATCGCCCAGCTGGTGGAGGACGTGCAGAGACTGCAGGCCAGCCTCACGAAGCTGCGTGAGAACTCGGCCAGCCAGATCTCCCAGCTCGAGCAGCAGCTGAGCGCCAAGAACAGCACGCTCAAAGTAAGGGCGCCGCGGGGGCCGTGGGCCGAGGGGGGGCCGCCCCTGCGCGCACACCCGCCGCCCCGCCTTCCTCCAGGGCCAGCTGGCTCCCCACTGACACCCACAGCCCTCCGGCAGGTTGCCTCTGTCCCTGGCCTCGGGGACACGTGCTGGGTATAGTGACCATGGTGAGAGCCCTCATCCCAGGAGCCGCCTTATTCGCCCCGTCTTCGCTCTTTGCAGAAGTAGATCTCAGGTTTGCGATCTGCGCAGGGAATGGATAGAATTTGTTCCCCGTAAAGGAGCCCAAGTGACCACTTAGGTTCTCCTCAGTCTCAACTCCAACCATCAATAAGAGTTTCTCCCTCTGGTGAGAACGCCGAGGTTCCCCCGGACACATCTGTGTGAAGCCTGGGGTCACCGGGGCCCTCAGATCTTTCTGGGAAGCATCTTGTCTGGAACTGACTGCAAGTAGAGCCACCTTGAACCTCCACGAGGGAGCTAGAAGCAGGGTCCTGGGGCCCAAGGCAGGGAGAGTGCCTTTGAACCCTTACCAACTCTTGCCTGGATGGCACTGCCTTCGATGGGCCATCCGTTTGCAGGCAGCGCTTGGTGGAAGGCCCCGTCCCCAGTGCCCACCCACGGCCATGCTTCCCAGCCTGGGATGTCAGGCCGCCATTTTGCACACTTGCTGGTGAAGGGTTCAGGTGGTTGCCAAGGTCGCAGGCTGTCTGCACAGACGTGCCTTTCGTCCAGCTCCGCCCACCTTTTGGTACATTTTTTAAAAATACTTGATTTAGGCAATTTCTAGCCTGTTGCAGTCAAAGTTCTGTGAAGGTAATCCTCGCACCCTGGATTTCTGGTGCACCAGGGCCGCAGGGCCTCCTCGGAGGTGTCTTACTTGATGATAAGTGACAGGACAGGTGACAGGTGGGCCCAGCCCCTGCATGACACCCTCCGGGGCCGCCTCCCCTGCCCCTCTGTGTGCAGAGCGCACCTGTGACGGCGGAGTACAGCCATCCGTATACTAAGTGCGGTGCATCCAGAGAAGTTAGGGAAAAAGCATCAGCGAAACTTTCTCTCCTATAAAGTACTTCCAGAATGTAGTTAGGCCCATTTGGATTTTTTTTAAAAAACCATTATCCTTCCCAGCGCAGGACCGTGTCTCTGACCCAAGCCGAGTTGCCAGCAGGTCTGTGCTCCCGGCAGCCCACTGGCTTGACCTCGTTGACTCGGGGCACCCACCATCCTTCCTCCCTGGTTTCTTCCTGGCCCCTTTGGGTGGATCTCATCCACGTCCGAGAATCTGCCGGGTGCCTGGGCCCCTCAGAAGAGCTGGTCCTGCTGACTTTGGGGAAAGGGTTGAGCCCCGGTCGCATTTGTCATCAGCCCCGTGGCATTTATTTCTTCTGAGTTTCTTACTCTCCCATCAGCCTGCCCAGCGAGCACCAGCACTCATTTTTTACTTGTAGATTAAATCTAATTTTCCCGTGTTATAGCCATTTCTGACCCCAGCAGTGGCATTATTATTAGATAATTTGCCTTCCTCTCCTTTGTTACAGTTACGGGGTCTGACTCAGATGCAGTCCTGCATTGGGCTATGAGAGGGAGGCTATAGACCTAACATTTTTTATTATAGAGCAATTTCTTCTAAATCAGTTAAGGTTTTATTGTTTGCCTTCTCAAAAAAAAAAAATGAAACGTAGTTTCACAAATTAATGTTCTTTATCCATATCTTGGGGGAATTCTTTAATACGGTGCAGTTAATGAAACAATTTGGCAATACTTCTTCCAAAATTACCGCTCCCTTATCTTCATCTGATCTAATAATCAAAACATATCCTCTAGTAACAAGACTTCTCTGATTCTAATTATCTTAACCCCTTGTCACCAGGAGTGAAGATCTCCCCAATATTGAACCTGCACACGAAAGGCATGAGCCTCCCCAAAACAAACGCCTCTACCTACCCCCTTCCAAAGGAATGAGGTTAATTGAACCAGATACCTTTCCAGGGCCTTTTTTTTTTTTTTTTTTTTTGGCTAATGTGTATAATGTATAGTCTCAGATCTAAACTAAGCAGCAATACAGTTATTAGGAAAATATGAGTGAGACCTGTCAAATGGACCACCTGATGCCTTCCCGCAAAGAGGGCTGGTCAGACGTCCCCTGGGGCTTTTCTTTCCCCTCCCTTTCCCGCCCCGCCCCGCCCCGCCCCACCCAGCCCCTTCCTTCTTGGGCCACATTGTTCAGCTCTGGGGGACTCTGGGACCCAGCGTGCGGGGCGCCAACGGGACTGCCACTTTAGGCTGCTGCAGCTTCCGGCCCAGCTCGGCTGCTCTACGTCAGGCGTGGCTCTGCCGCGTGTTAGCAACGGTCTTGGAGACACATGCTCCCGTGCTTGAGGACAGCCGCGGCTGGGATGTGGCGGCTGACCTCACGGGGCCTCTCGGGGCTCCTCGAGCAGGGCACCGGCGGTGCACCCTGAAACGGAATGTAGCTGGGGACTCACCGGTTTGCTTGCTCTGACACCTTGAAACTCCATCTCTTGCAACCAGTATTTCCAAGATCAGCTGGCATCACTTGGCAACTCCGTGAGAATAAATTGACAGGTGGATGTTTTCCAGTCTCTCTCCCCGCCCCCACCCCATCCTCAAGCCAAGTTCATCCTAAACGCATCGCTATCCACATACAGCGGGGCACCCTCTAACCTTTATATAGACGTCGGAACGCACTCACAAGTGGGCGATGCTTCTCCCTGTCTGAGCTGACGAGTGCTCCAGCACAGTGCCACTTGTAGAGGGTAATTCTGTATTTGTAATTAATGAAATAGTCCGACTGCCATCACAAGCCTGCTATTTTTGATAACTCTATTCTGTGGTCTGTTGGAGCTCTTCAATACGGAGGCAGGGTAATTAGGCAGTCACCTGCACCATACATGCTAAAGCACAGAAAATAATGCTCCCAATAAATAGCTTCCATTTTAAATGGCTACTTATAAAAAAGGCTAGCTAAAAGAAAGCCAGTCTCCCCCAAGGAGAAATTATATTTTCTAAAGATGGGTACTTCCCACTGAGGGGGTGGTGGGCCTGTGTATTAGAATCACCTGGGGGTGGGGGGACTATCTCCAAGCCACATGCCTCCCAACTGTCTGTCCCCTGCGAGGTCCTGTTGAGCCACTCTGGAGCTCGCCTTGTCTCACAGGGGGTTGGGCTGGGGGGGGGGGCGCGGTGGGTGAGTAATAACCTCTGTAGCCTCACTTGGTCTGACCCCAGATGCTGCCTCACCCGGCAGCAGGCTCACTCTGCAGTGAGGCCGCCTTCCGTCCTGTTTCAGTGAGCGTCTTCTCGGCGTCTCCGGCTCACCGCACCAGCAGGCGTGCTGATGATCTGGTCTCACTGAGGAGGTCACTGAGGTTAGGAGAGACCCATGCACGCGCCTGCCCGCCAGCAGGAGGGACTTAGTCTGGATGGCACAGGCGAGCCCAGGCCCGAGCTCCCCACGGCCTTGTCCTGGCTGGATCTTGAAGACCGTGTGAGCGCAGATTCAGGGAGAGGAAAAAAGGATGTTTTCATGGTGGGGGGCTGGGGACAAAGGTGGCCCTGGCCCAGGAAGCAGAGGGATCTGCGCGGCCACAGTGGTGAGGCCCCGGAAATGATCACTCTGGACTCAGTCTCCAAAACACTGGGGGGCTCCATGCTAGCAGCCCCGAGGGCGGTGTGAGGGTTGAGGTAGGAGCTCACTTGTGGCCCCCTCCAGAGTTGCTGTGAGCCAGGGCCCGTTACAGGAAATGCTTTCAGGAGCCTAGGACTTACAGGAACCTACGACAAGTCCTCTTGGCAAGACACCCATGTCCCCAGTCACCTGGAAACAGAGCTAAGTGTTTCGCCTGCAGGCCGCCCCCAGCTCGCAGCACGTCTAGTTGACCATGACCAGCAGCATCCAGGCGGCCTGAGCATGGAGCCTGGACCCTCCTGGTCTGTGGTGGCACCATTCCGTGAGGAGGAGTTGGCTGCCTGGGTCACAACTGGGCCACAGCTCACAGAACTCAGAAGTAACCTGTGACAGGAGTGAGCCCTCCACAGCCTGGCCCTGTGGGCAGCGGGGCCCCTGGGCTTCCCCCCACCCTGCCACACCCAGCATCCATAGATCCTGAATTTGAGTACCTGTGACCTCTCCCCAAGGACCTTGGGAGATCAGATGGGCTCCCCGTGCAGGTGGGACCTAAGCCTGGACCTCAGAGATGCCGTGTCTACCTGAGGGGCTGGGCCTCAGATGCCCTCCCCCCGCCCCTGCCCTGGACTGGGAGCCCAGTCACACCTCCTCATTCGTGACTGGTGTTCCTCCAGCCCAGGGGTCCCCGGGAAGACAAGGGGTCACACCCTGATGCTCCTGGCCAGCGCTGCCGAACTTAAGAGAGCACTGCCAAAAGCCTGGCCCTGACCATCTGGAGGGAAAGATGGAGGCGTCTGCACACGGCAATGCCGTCACCTGACCGGCCCACCATCTGTTTTGTGGCAAAGATCTATTACTGGCCCTGTGGTGCCAGCCGGAAGAACCGCCTTCCCAAGCGTCTCTGCAGCAGAGGCCCCTTCAGCTGGTGGCCCCAGAGCATGGGGCGCCCTCGTCAGACCTGGAGTAAGACTGGCGCCTTTTATAAACGCAGCACCAGTTGGCCGCACGCCACTTTGCCTTGCATTTCAAATTAAATTTCCTTAGTCTTCAAGTCTTAGCCAGGCTTTTAAGCACTTCCACTGGAGAATTCACTTGGCAATTCAAGATACATTTGATGAGCACCTCCAGAGTTCCCAGAACCACGTGTGTGCACCCTGTCCCTAAACGGATGTGACCCACATCACGTGGTGGTCCCATTGGAGGGGCACTTGTGCATCCTGCGTGTCCTCAGTGCTGCCCTTTGAAAACCCATTGTCCAGATGAGCCTGAGGCCCAACAGGCTTATTAAGCCCATCGCCCAAGGGGATACTTGCAAGCCAGGAGTGGGCTAGCAGCCGTCTCTGACCCTTGACCTCTTCTCACCTCTGTGTTAGAGGCCAGGTGCGTTCCTTGGCCACGTGCCTTTTCAGGATGATACCCCGGTTCCCAGACTCTAATTCACGGCACTAGATGGGCTGCCTGGCCTGCCATTGGCATTGCACAGTCCGCGCTTCCCCCGGTGCCCGTGCTCCTCCTCCGTGGGTCTGCTGGGGAGCTGGGGTGTGGAGAGCTTCATAAAGAGGGCACCCTGCATTCAGAACCAGAGTCTCTTCCAGAATCCTAGTCGTATTCAATACCATGCACCAGGGTTCAAGTCCTAATAACCACGGCAGCGCTAACCACTATCTCCCAAGTGTTTTGCCGTGTGCCAGGCACTTAGCACAAGCACTCCAGTACTCACCAAAGCACTACACCTCATGTACCATGACCTGCATTTTAGAGATGAAGAAACTGAGAAGTTCAGTGTTATATTCAAGGTCACCCCGCAACAAAGTGGCAGAGCCAGGCCTTGGCCCTTATCTGTCGGGCCCCGGGGCCCCGGCTTCCGGTGAGCACCTGACTTGGCCTCAGCAACGAGCCTTCTGCATTCCTCCTGGGATGGCCGGCAGGGGCGACGGCCTCTGCTCTAACTAGGTCTGATTGTAGAACTCCGTGATTTGTTTGCCTTCCGGGAGGACAGCCACCTCTGCAGAAGTGACGCCACAATTAAATGAGATCGAACCCGGCCCACCTCCAGGAGCACCAGCGAAATGTGGGAGGAGCCTTCCTCCACAGGGAACACTAGATGGAGCATTTTTGCCCTTTCCAGATTAAGACGTTTGGACACTAGACCACAGGCGCCCAGCAGGGAGCTCCTGGTCAGAAGCCCGAGCCAAGGACCCTTCATCTTTTCCCCACGGTGGGCATGCCTGGTACCAGAGGCCATGTGCCTCCTACCCCTTCACTCCACTACGAGTGTGGCTCTGGGGACATCGAACTCCTCAGAGACCTTGCTGAAGATGAGCTCGAGGTGCTCACAGGTGGGGACGGGCTTTGTCAGGCGGCCCTGCCTCGCCTGCTTCCCACCATGTGCCCAGAGAAACGACCATCAGAGGTTTACCGAAGCGCCCTTGGGTTCTTCTTGATTAAGGTGCCCTCAGGGAGGTGACAGAAAGTTCAGCAAAAGCTATTTCAGTTCTCAGTGGAAAATGTGACCTCAGACCAAGTTACACGACTCCAGTCCTAAAACCTTCTAATTAGGGCCCATCATGAGTCTGCAAAGCCATGCTCCCTGGGAGGCTGGGCCGTGATGACAGTCCACATCAAAGGCCCTGTGGCACCTCACCTGCACCACGACCTTGCCCTGTGCTCTTCCGCTCAGCCTTCTGAGGACATTGCTGCCCTTCCCGTATTTCACAGATGAAACACTTCTCACCAAGCCCCAAGGTGTCCAGCTTGTAAGTGAGGGAACTGACTCCAGGTTCAATGCCACACCAGGTTCTGAAGAGCTCTGTGTTTTCCCCTCTCGCCACCCTCCCTCCTGTCTTTCTTGTGGCCCCTGAGCACGGCCCCATTGTTCGTGTGTCCCAAATCCAGCACTGAATTGCAGTCTGAAAGGTGCCTTGCGCATCCACATGGCACCAGGGCATCTCTCGTTTGGGAGTGCTCCCTGTGCTCCACCGTAGGGGAATGAAGTCATCGCCTCTTCCAGAGCTCCTTCAGAGACCCTTGGGACAGAAAATAAGTGGATACTACCCCCGTTTGACTAGGCTGAGAACCTGTGACAAAGGTGACAGGGGCTCATAACAAAGGAACCAGGGCAGAGCGCTTTTACCCTATGGAGATACCCAAGACGCCACCAGCAAAGGCAACAGGAGAAGATGAGCGAAATGAGTTCAGTTTACAGAACACCTGACTCCTTTAACAGCAGGCAGATTGAGGTGCAGGTTGAGCATCAAGTCTGATGGGCCAGGTAGGCATCTCCTCCCCAAACTCTAGAACATTTTCATCCAGCCTTTCACTGTAGTTGCGGTCATGGCCAGCCACACAGAACCCTGTAGATGGGAAGGCGCTGTCGATTTGGGCTCTGGAATTGGCTCCCGCAGGCCTGGAAACCTACTAAGACATCTGCCATCCCCTGGCCCAGCTGGGTCGGTCTCCTTCCCCTCTGAGGGAGGTCAAGAGCAGACGACACCGAACAGCACATCTTCTGCCGACCACCCAGAGCTAAAGACCACCCCCCCCCCCCCCCCCCCCCCCCCCCCCCCCCCCCCCCCCCCCCCCCCCCCCCCCCCCCCCCGCAAGCAAGAAAGCCCTGCAGAGCTCTGTGCAGACCAATTGCATAAATGCCCCGTGAGCTTACAGGCCCTGACGGGGCACGTCGGGGCCCAACATGCCTGGGGAGCGAGGCGCCCTGTCTTCCTGCTGACGGGCATGCGAGGGCCCCTCCCGTAGGATTCAGACAGAACAACCAACCAGCTCGATGGGTCTCCACTCCAAAAATGCCCACGTCTGAGGGTCAGGGAGGAATTGTCTGGGAGTGCAAATGTTTTTCTTCCCCGATGCCAACGCTCACGACAAAGGGCCCGTCCCGCTTGCTAGCAGGGTCCCTGCCAGAGGTGTTGCCATGGGACTGCCGGTGTCGGCTAGCCTGACATATTTCAGGAAAAGCCACGCGCTGATTTTAAATCGCTGAGAACTTCTCTCCGTTCTGTGTGCCATTTCACGGCATTTCATACAAAATGGCCTTTTCTTGTTCTGTTTTCCGCTTACGTAAAGCCTTATCCCACTTCAGTTAAGTTGTATGCGAACTTGTGACTGCACACGCGAGACCAGAAGCATGAGGGCCAAAAGATGACCCCGCACGTCGTCACTGTTCATTTCTACGGGCCGCTGTTCCTCTCAGGGACGGTCGGCGATGGCTGTCCTAGTCCTCACAGGCTCCCGGAACATAACATCCTAAAGTGGGTAATTTAAGCCACAAACATTTCGTTCTTGGAGTTCTGGAGGCTGGGGAGTCCAGCATCAAGCCTCTGGCGAGTTTGGTATCTGATGAGGGCTGCCCTCCTGGTTCCCAGACTGCTATCCTCACACACCTAGTAGGGCGAGGGCGCAGATCTCATTCATGGGGCTCCCCCCTCGCGCCCCAGTCACCCCCGAAGACCCCGCCATCGTCTTGGGGGGCTAGGATGCAACACACGAATTGGGAGGTTTGGGGGGGATACACCATTTGCTTTCTAGCCAAGTCCATCCACCTGGTTCAGTCACAGCCACTAATAAAATTCCTCTGCTTGCAGCAACTGGAAGAAAAGCTCAAAGGACAGGCTGACTATGAGGAAGTAAAGAAAGAACTCAGGTAAGTGGGGAGACGCCAGCTCGGCCACCCGCAGGTCAGGGCTCTGCACCGACATTTGCTCCGGAAACGCGGCACCAGGATCAGGGGGAGGGCAGCCACGGGTCCTTGCCCTGGGCCCCCCAGAGCTGTGGCCGTTAGCACACAGGCCTGTGCCTGAATTCTCTGGACTTTCCCCAAACCCCGTGCGTTTACAGTAGGCCGGCACGCACAGGATCAAGGGAGACCGTGCCTTTCGAGCACTTATAAAACAGGAGGCCGCGTCGCAGTGAGAAGTCCCCTCACCAGGGGCAGAGCAGGCAGGGCTTTCCCGCTGAAAGCACACGTGGTCTCCCCCACCCCCCACCTACCTAGGGACGCCAGCACTTTGT
>NC_043707.1:29878058-29926686 GCF_006229205.1 Suricata suricatta | reverse complement strand
TCAGAGCCTGTCCCCAGCTGGCCCCGCCTCCGTGGCTGGGCCATCAGACACTGCAGGCCTGTGCTCTGCTGGAACATGGGTCCTTATGCAACCCTCCCCCGCCCCCCAGCCCCTCCGCAGACACCCTGGCGTCCTGTAGCCTCCCCTTCGGCCTCCGCATCCCCGCTCGGATCTCGGCGTCTCCCTCCCGTCTCGAGGCTGACCCTCCACCCGCACCTCGGATGGATCCCTTCCTGCTCCCCTGTTCTCCCCTCGGCTCCTCTCTCTTTCTCGCTGACATTTTTAATTTCTCCTTTTAAAATAGGCCTACACCCACTCGCCATGCTGTTCTTTGTATTCTTCATTGCATTCCCCCAGGCTTGCTAAGAAAGACCACTGGAAGGCCTCTCCGACCTTCTCCCCACCTGGTCTCCCATCGACTCGGCTCCATCATGAACTCTTCCGCCTCCCTGGCGAGTCGCCTGAGGTGGCTCCCCAGCCCCTTGCCCGGAGCTGTCTCCCTGGACAGTCTCGCCCCCACTGGCCACAGGCAGCCCTGCGGCGCCACCTTGGACGCCCCATACACCTGCCGACACGCAGATCTAGCCTCTCTTCCCTCTTCCAGCCGTGGGGCATGTATCACTTACCTGTCCGGACTTCTAGATCTGCCTGTCCTACCCCCAGCCCCTCCCCCCTCTCTTCCAGTCAAAAGGAAACAATATGTGCCTTCTAGTGCTGAGTTCGCAAACTCTGCTAGGAGGGTGCTGGTCCCAGCCCCCGCCCACCCAGCCGCGCCTCAACCGCCAGCAGAACTGCGCCCGCGTCCCTGGGTGCTCTGACTGTCATATCTGCGCGCACTGAGGCCCCACGTCGGCATCTGAACGCCCCACTGGGATGGCTTTTCTGCCAAAATGTGTTCCGGCCCTCCCACTTTCTAGTGACCCAAGTGCCCTCTTGGACACATGCTCCAGTCCCCATACCCACCCCCGCCCCAGGCTCCCTGCCCACCTTGGTGGTCTGTAAAACCCCCTGCTCCTTCCAGGCCCTTCTTAGACACCGACTTCTCCCGGGACAGACCCCATCTCCATCCTAGTGGGATTTCTGCCACCAGGGGCGCCCATCAGGTTTTCACGGTCACACATTCTTTGGATTTTGTCTTCTACGCATATGACAGCTGATGGAGTTCGCACGGGTGAGGGGCAGAGTGGCCCCAGTCCTCCCAAGTGCCAGGCACCTAAGAGGTCATCGGTAAAGATTTGCTGAATACATTGAAAACACACTGGTGTTTGGGGTGTAAGCTTATGGACTCATTCCAGTCTTTTGTTACTTAAAGAAGATCTCAGACAAGAATATAGTTGCGCACATGAAGGCCATAAAAAAAGACAAGTTCCAGACTGCTCGTCACTTCTCTCCTGGCTGAAGCAATGGGGCCCTGAGTTCTTACTTTTTTCAAAAGCTCACCATAAAATAAAGTTATGAGGTTCCCTCCCCCCGCTCCACCCCTCCCGCCAGCTGCTCTTTCCTTCCTATTTTGTTAGTCTACGTGACGAGTGCCACTCTGAAGATAGGACCACAGATAAACTAAGCCGTCGGCTCCTTCTGGCTGCCACGGTGGCTGTGGCAGAGAGTGGTCCCTGGGGCCCTGGGCATTTTTACACCATGCTCTCTTGGTGACACTTGCGTGGAGCTTAAAGAGAGCAGTGGCCAAAGTCACGGCCGTAAAAATTCCGGGAGAGGGCTGGTGGCCTGCTGCCGGGGACCGCGGAGACTCTCACTCACCTTCCCAAGCTGCTGGGGTCATGTGGACTCACAGAAAGGGAAGCGTGTCCCCTTGAAAGGAACACACTGGAAATAGTGGTTCTGGGCATCTGAACTCAACTCTGCTGTAGGACTTGTTGAAACAGGCCTGGACAGAGTGATTTCAGTGATAAGGAGAACAAAGGAGAAATAGTCCTGCTCCCCGCATGGCCGGGGGCTACAGAGCAGGTCTGCAGGCAGCCCTTGGGCCATCCAACTTGGGACCTCCCCCTTTGACCATTTCTCAGGGGGCCCAGGCGCCAGGCACCAAGCAGTATCTGGCCCTGGGGTGGGGGTGGGGGGGCAGGTAGGAGCAACGAGCTTTCTCTGGCTTCCTTCTTACAACTTTTCCATTCCCTGTGAGCTTGACAAATACATTCCACTTGCAACAATGTTATGTCTGTGTTCAACTTTAAAATTATACTCTGAACAGCCCTGGTGTGATTCCATATGGAATGATTTACATGCTAGGCAAGAAACCTTTGCGGGCCAACTGCTAGTTGAATAGCTATTCTAGAGACACCATTGGATTATAACGCTGCCAGGGAGGCACTTAGCGCCGTTGGGTCCTCCATTCCTGGAGTGCAGAGACCCGACATCCATGCCCACGGGTGTGGCGGTCATCAAAGGTACGAGTGGGGAATGACCGCTCTGTCTTGCTCTTCACAGCATTCTGAAATCCATGGAGTTTGCACCGTCCGAGGGAGCTGGGACACAGGTACATGGTCTCATTTGCTTTCAGTGGGCACGAGGGTCAGCTCACCGCGGCCACTGTCCATCTCCAGGCGAGGGTCTCGGAATCTCTCTGAAACCTCCCACCTGCCGCTGACGAGCAATTTCTCAGGAACCTTAAGCAAGTTCAGGCACATTATCTTTAACGTAAAAAGAGGCAAGAAGCAAAGAGTCCGTGTTTTCCAAACTGGTAACTCCATTCACGTGACCCTGTGATTTCACTGGGGCAGGCACTGAGAACATGGCTAAAAACAGTTTTAGATGATGTCAGAGTCCTGCCCAAAGTGGACCCGCTTTTATTATCTGCCACCTCCCGTGGGAAAGGGACGGGGCAAGATGACAGCAGCACACTGTGTAGCTGGTGACCGCGGAGTCTTCAAGGCCCCAAGCGGATGCCCACTCCTGGTGCCCAGACAGGGCCGGTAACCTGGGCAGTGACCTTCAGACAGGTCTGCGCCTCGGCAGCCAGTACTCATGTCAGACGAGGTACAGTTCCAGACACCTTGAACGTGGGGACAGGACAGGGTATGACTAGTTGTCCAGATGCCACACGGGCGGGAAAGAACGGCTCTAAGCGGAACACGTTCCTTTGGAAAGGAACTGGGGCATTTCCCGCATGGGCCTGGCCATCTCCAGGGGCAGGCAGATCTCTGTAACGAGTTGGAGTCCCTGGAGAGCTGGGCGCACGAGCCATCAGAGCCGGGGTTTCGGGGCCCTGGTGGCCCCGGGGCGCGGGAGGGTGGCCAGCCCCACAGTGAGCCCTGCTCTGCCCCATCTAGGACGCATCCAAGCCCCTGGAGGTGCTGCTGCTCGAGAAGAATCGCTCGCTGCAGTCCGAGAACGCCGCGCTGCGCATGTCCAACAGCGACCTGAGCGGTAGGTTGACGGCATCACGTGCCGAGCTCGGTCCCTTCTGGGGGTCGAGGAAGAGGAAGGTGAACCGTGAGTCTGGGCCGATGCATGACGGGAACACCACCGGTTGATGCCAGCCTTGACTAATGAGTGCTTGGTCTCCTCCTGGTCCTCCTCACCGCTCCTCCCCTCCCCTGCCCCGCTTAAAGACGGTCAAGGCCAGATGTGTGGCCACAGGGCGCCTGCAGAGGTCAGTCAGGGCCAGTGTTGTGAGACATCCAGGAGGGACACTCGGAGGATGTTGGCTTTTCTGGTCTTTTCCCAGTTGTGTGGCCTCTCTCTCGTTGGTGTTTCCGGGGCTGCTTCCAGAGGCCCGGCCCGGCCAGCCTCAGGGGAGCTTTTCTTCCTTCGTCAGGTTTTCCTTGGGAGCGCATCCCCCGTCCTTAGCCTTTCTTTGCTCGTCCCAAAATGGTGGCGTCACTGACTGCTTCTGGTTTTGGCAGCTGGTAAACCGTTTAACAGTGTTTCGGGCTTCGATGATATTGCGTTCTTAAAATGTGCGTGCCTTCGATCGAGCGGACTCGGTACAGTGCGTTCGCCTCAGAGCAAGTGGTGTGAGAGAACCCGTTGGTCCCAAAATGTCAGTGTTTGCTGCTCCTCAGGCGGGGCCCTTCTGGTAATAGCTCAACGCTCGCGGCCCGACCCAAGGCCCCGAGACCTGTCGACTCTGTACTGTGTGTGGTACCGGCTCCTTGTCACTTTAGGACTTTAAATCTATGTCGAGGGGACTCTCCAGGCTGCAACGTACAAGAAAGGTGCAAACATGAAATGCATGTTGCTTGTTTCGGGGGGCCTCGTTTGGCTAACTTAAAAATTGAATTGAAAAACAGACCAACACACCTCATTGGCCCTTATAAAATCTGCACTTTTTGGTTTTTTTTTTCCCTTTTGTGGGGCAAACTCTGCATTTTGGTCTTGGTTTTTTTTCCCTTTTGAATCCCCCATAATGCATTATGTTTGCCCTTCCTTGTAGGGTCAGCCAGGAGAAAAGGGAAAGACCAGCCTGAGAGTCAGCGTCCGGGACCGTTGCCGGCCTCCCCTCCTCCTCAGTTGCCCCGCAACACGGGGGAGCAGGCCTCCAATACTAACGGTACACACCAGTTCTCACCAACGGGGTTAACGCAAGACTTTTTCAGCTCATCCCTGGCAAGCCCCAGCCTGCCCCTGGCTTCTACGGGAAAATTTGCACTAAACTCTCTCCTCCAGCGACAGCTAATGCAGTCCTTCTACTCCAAGGCCATGCAGGAAGCAGGAAGCACAAGCGTGATTTTTTCAACAGGTCCATACAGCACAAACTCCATATCTTCCCAAAGTCCGTTACAACAAAGCCCAGATGTAAATGGCATGGCCCCGTCCCCCAGCCAGTCAGAAAGTGCTGGGAGCGTCTCCGAGGGCGAGGAGATAGACACTGCAGAAATCGCCCGGCAGGTGAAGGAACAGTTGATCAAGCACAATATCGGACAGCGCATTTTCGGACATTATGTCTTGGGACTGTCTCAAGGGTCCGTGAGCGAGATTCTGGCCCGGCCCAAGCCATGGAATAAACTGACCGTGCGCGGCAAGGAGCCCTTTCACAAGATGAAGCAGTTCCTCTCGGACGAGCAGAACATCCTGGCTCTCCGCAGCATCCAAGGCAGACAAAGAGGTGAGAGACTCTCGCGGCGCGGCGCCAGCGTGGGAGCCGGCACGGGGGTGTGCATGAGCGTGCGTGCGTGCGTGCGCGTGCGAGACGAAACATCCGTGCATCGCGTCAGGTCAAATTCTGTTCAGTGCTACCGTTTCTGGGGTCCAGAGCTCGGCTGACAGATCCGGGGGGCCGGGCTTCTGACACTCGCTCAGCCCCTCGCACGTAGTAAACTCAGAACTAAAGTGCCACCTACCGAATCGCACGGAATTCCATCCCGTACGACGTCCCGACGTGTGTCACGTCCAGCGGTCCGAGTGGCAGCAGGCGCCGGCCGCATGTGGGAAGAGCCCTCGGGTATCGCCCAGCCCCAGAGCAGCAGCCCCGTGCCCTCCCTCTTCCCACGCACACGGGGGCCGTGTCCTGTGGCCAGCGCTTCCCGCGCTGTGACCTTCTCTAGCGGTTCCTTTAGCCCAGCGAGCCCAACATGCCAGCCTTGAGTAAGGTCCGGAAAAGTTCTATGAAAACACCCTTGCTCCCCCACCCTCCACAAAACGCTGAAAGTCACTCATATCCGTGATGGAAAGAATCCCCTTCCCTCTTGAACGGCCGGATCCTTCCGCTCAAACAGCAGTAGTAGAGAAGGGTAATCTTGCCAGACGCCCCGGAAACGCGGCACACAGGGGAGGGAGATGTTTCCAACAATGGCTATTTGCACAAAGCACGTTGAGCTTCCTGAGGCCATGTTAACCAAAATTGACTGTCTTTGGATGATTAATGTGAGCTTTGTTCCGGGGGCTGGTGGGCGACGCGCTTGGCGGCAGGCAGTGCCCCCTCCCTTTGACCCTCGTGGCTTCGGTGCCGTGGGCCAGTCCTTAGGTCTGTCTAATCTTCCACAGCAGAGCCATGGCCTCTGGGGGCCAGCTGGCCAGGGCAGGGCCTCTCCGAAGTTTCTAGCAACTCCCGAGGTGTACAGGAAGCCCTGAGCCCTTTCTGTAGTGACAGGCGGCTCAGATGTCATGTTACGCAGCCCATATCATCAACAGCACCGTCCCCCTGATTGTTTTGTTCTTACCACACTTGTTTTTCAACAGAGAATCCAGGCCAGAGCCTGAACAGACTATTTCAGGAAGTACCGAAACGAAGAAATGGGTCTGAAGGTATGTCGCAGGCAGGTGTTTTTCTTTGCAGTTAGTAAAACCTAGGAAGCAGCATGTCCTTAGCTGTGCATTTGGGTTAAAACTGTGCAGTGTGATTCTGGCCTGGAACCTGATGGAAAAACAGCTAGTAAGTATAAAACAAAGCACGGGTTCAGGTACGCACGGCCGCTTCCTCCCGGGCTGCCCGCACTCTACCGGGTGCGCCAGAGGTGAGGCGGGGAAGCACCGCTAAGAATCAATCGGCCCTCCCCACCCACCCCAACCCCAGACCAGATCAGCCTCTTCTCAGGTGCAAATTTACGCCTTTCCCCGTTTTCTCAGAAGCAGCCAAGAGCTAACGGTTGTTGCTCTGAGAAAAATCAGGTGACCGAGGCAATGAGATACTGCTGCTTCCTTGTACTTCCTTTTGACTCTGAAATATGTTAAAGGTGCTACAGAGCGGACCAGTTCCGAATGTCACTATCGGGTCTCCTCTGGGCCCCGGCGAGCCAGCGCCCACTCTGCTCTTTGGTGCTGCATATGCATAGGCGCCTTGCCCCAGCGGTGTGCTTGTCTTGCAATGGTTTGGCCTGGCGGTGCCTTACTTAGTAAGGAAGTGGAGGTTGAAAATCCACGGAAGGCTTCCAGAAAGAACTGGGGCCGGCGCCCGCCCCCGCCCCGCCCCCCGGGGCCGCAGTGGCCTCAGTGGCCTCAGTGCATCTGTGCACGTGGCTTCTCTGCAGAGTGTCACTGTGGGACCTGGAGACGGAATTGTTGCCCTGGAGGGAAGCCCTGCAGGCTTCTGCCCTCATTCATAAATTTCTAAGACACGGCACAGGATAATAGAGCCGAAATGTTAAATTTCATCCTCTTCACCTTGTACGTGCAAACGACCGATCCGGGCTCAGCCTCAGCCCTGCTCCCTCCTCTGCCAGCTCTGCTCTTTGGGATCCCGGCGGCAGACAGACACACAGAACCTCGAGCGTAGTCCCAGGCCAAGACAGTCATTGAGGCTGCGTCTAAATGGCCCGGGCACCACTGCCTTTTAACTGTCTTGTTGTTGCCCTGGATTAAGTGACGTGCTCTCCCTGGCCCCAGCCCACGGGTGCCGTCCAGTTTGGGTAAATGTGAGCGCTCGTCCCACTGGCCAGATAACACCAGGGAGATGGAGCGGGGACCCTTCCCGCGCGGGGCCGCAGTACCTGTTGTGAAGTTGCACGCGCAGCAGATAAGGGTGAAGGGGAGGCCACGCCTGCCTCCGTCGCCGTCACTGACCTCAACTCGGGAGCTATTGATCAGAATGACATCTCCGTGCAGCACTGATTTGTTTTGGTTTGTTGTTCCACGTATGGGCTTGACATCATTGGTGTGGCTTCTCCCTGCAGGTAACATCACGACCCGGATCCGAGCCTCCGAGACCGGGTCCGATGAAGCAATCAAGTCCATCCTGGAACAAGCCAAAAGAGAGCTGCAGGTGCAGAAAACCGGTACGGATTCCACTTCTTTGACTACTGCCGTCCGAACTCAGGAGAACTGTCCTAGGGTTTTGGTTAGCAGTAATTAACCTTTAAAAGGGGGGGAAGGGGCAAAAGAATGTGTGTTTGCAGGCATTGGGGCAAGTGCGGAGGGGAACAGCTCTGTGTGATCCAAATGTTGCTGATAGTGACTATTCTTTTTACAATGTCATTGCCCAGCACAGACTCAAGAACACGCCCTCGGCCCAGACGCTCCTTGACTTAACACAAACAAGCTAACGAGTAGCTGGCCCCCCCAGGCTTTGTTAGTTGGATAAATACTTGACTAAATGCTGGAAAAGAATGGTCAAAAGATGAATCCTAAGCTGCTTCATGGAATGAACGCGGCTCAGGAGGAGCAGGAAGTTGTAGGGGATGGGTGTCCCACTCTGCAGGAGGTCGGCCTCGGGGCGGCCCTCGGAGCTCCCTGAAAGCTGCCGTGTCTACCAGGGCAGAGCTCCCACGCCCCGGCTGTTCTCTGGTTGAGCTGAGATCGAGAGGCACGGGGTGCTATAGATTCAGCTCAGACCTTCTGCTGGAGAGGAGACCGAGTACCTGAGTTCTCCTGCTCTAGGGTTCAGCGCCCGCCCCGTCCCCAGGAAGGCCCTGCCCGTCAGAGCCCCTCCACCGTGGACCCGGCCACCGGGCCACTGCTACGCCTGGCTGTGGGCAGCTGTGGTGGCTGAGGGTGGGCGGCCCCTCGGTCCCTCCCCTGACCACGGGCCTTCTCCCAGGCTGCCCCATGCCCCCATGGCGTATTCAGAGGTGAGCTCGGAGCTCCTTTCTGGGAACCAGGCCTGAGCTTGGCCTCTTTACCGCCTTCCCTCCCCAACCCAGTCCTATTCAAACCAAGTCCTCACCACGGGCCCCAGAAGATGGATTTTGTTTTCCTGCTATTCTTGCTACTCCAGCTCAGGCTCCAGGGGAGAACAGTGTGTCCAGGCATATTACGTGGCAGGTAACACAGATGCAAACCCTAGTCTCTCAGCTCTTGTGCCTGCACTTTCCCCACGGCCTCCCTGCAGGGACCCCGGAGCGGTGGCAGGGGACCGGCCTGTGAGGCCTCAAGCCTGACAATAGGGGGACCTTCTCTTTGGTGCGGTTCCTGTGCTCAAGACCAGAGTGGGCATTTAAGCCAGCCCCTCGTCCAGGTGGCCGAGCAGCCAAGAAGCATGGCAGGGTCCCCCTGCGGGGAGAGATAGCCCCGAATTGAGAGCAGAAAGGCCCACTCTGAGGGACGGTTCCAGAAGTGCCCCGTCCCCTTCCGGGAGCCACTGTCGTGCCCGCTTGCACCGGGTCGTGTGCGCTAGAGAAGGAGGGCCTCCTGTCGCCCAGAGAGATCGAGTCCTCGAGAGGCCTGAAGGCAGTCTCGGGAATCTAAAGCATTTTTCGGCCCCATTTAACATGGGTAAAGAGCCGGCTTATGTGATTCCTTCCCCCAGACGTGACGGTGTCTCAGAGCCGGAGCAGCCATGGGGGCATTCAGCTCCACGTCCTCAGCCAGGGCTTTGCTCCACAGTCACCTGGGAAGTGGTCAGAAATGTTTTTTTTTTTAATGTGGTGCCGGTCCAGGCCCACATCTGCCTACTCAGTCAGACACTTTGGGGCTGGGGCCTGGGCGTGTGCGTTTTAACAAACCCAGAGGGCGATTCTGGGGCACAGCCCTAGTCAGGAGCCCTTGATCTAGCCCATTACCCTCCCAGGCTTGCAGATGGAAATCCTGAGGCCTAGCGGTGCCCTGTGATCCCCCGAAGGTCGCAGCCCCGGGTTCTGGACATGGGCCTCCCCGCCATCCCCCCACCATCATGGGGCTCTCTGTTGCTGGCCACACCACTGCCCCCTGCCCAGAGGAGAATAAATGTGAGCCAACCCAAACACGGTCACCTGTCACTAGAGACTGTGGTCTCACGCCGCATCTGTTAACAAAAATTTTGTTTCAGAAGTTTAACAAAACCACTACAGTTTGGGAATTTATCACACAGAAATATTGTTTACAAATCATCAAAGATTAAAAAAAACATCATCAGGGATGATGGCATGTCCCGTACCCGCTGCCCCCGCCCCTGCCCTGGTCACACCCCAGGATAATAACCCTTTCAGAGGGTGCAGAGTGGAGGCCAGCGGGGCTCTGAGCAGTGACGTCAGCCTGTCGGTCCCTGCCCAGGTGGGATGCACACGTGGGCCACTGACAGAGGAAATGTGAGCAGAGCAGCTCGGTTCTCCCCGACGATCTGAGTGTTGGCGGGGGACGTGCAGGGAGGGTTGGAAGGAAGCGGAGGGAAAGCACCATGTTCCCAACCTTAGGGGACGCCCCCCCACCATCTCACCTCCGTGTTTGCTCCGTGCAGCAGAGCCGGCGCAGCCTTCCTCCGCGTCCAGCGGCGGGAGCTCGGACGACGCCATCCGCTCCATCCTGCAGCAGGCCCGCCGGGAAATGGAGGCCCAGCAGGCCGCCCTGGACCCCGCCTTAAAGCCCACGCCGCTGTCCCAGGCCGACATTGCCATCCTGACCCCCAAGTTGATACCCTCCTCGCCCATGTCGTCTGCGTCCAGCTACCCTCCGCTCGCCCTCTCCCTGAAGAAGCCCCCCACCGCCCCCGACGCCAGTGCCACCGCTCTGCCCAACCCCCCAGCCCTCAAAAAGGAGTCCCAGGACGCGCCCGGGCTGGACCTCCAGGCAGCGGCCGAGCCCGCCCAGGGCGTTCTGAGGCACGTGAAGAATGAGCTGGGCCGCAGCGGCGTGTGGAAGGACCACTGGTGGAGCACCGTGCAGCCGGAGAGGAAGAGTGCAGCTCCTCCCGACGACACCAAGCCGGAGGAGGCCGGCGGCGCCAAGGAGAAGGGAGGCGGCGGCCAGCCGCGGGCAGAGCGAGGCCAGCTCCAGGGACCCTCTTCGTCCTCGGAGTACTGGAAGGAGTGGCCCAGCGCCGAGTCGCCATACTCCCAGAGCTCGGAGCTGAGCCTGACCGGAGCCAGCCGCAGCGAGACGCCCCAGAATAGCCCCCTTCCCTCCTCCCCAATCGTGCCCATGTCCAAGCCCGCCAAGCCCTCGGTCCCCCCGCTGACGCCGGAGCAGTACGAGATCTACATGTACCAGGAGGTGGACACCATCGAGCTCACCCGGCAGGTGAAAGAGAAGCTGGCCAAGAACGGCATCTGCCAAAGGATCTTTGGGGAGAAGGTAAGAGGGTGGATTCGGGGGCCTGGATTTGCCCATCTCTCTTAGCTGCTGGAACGAAGCATCTCTCTGGAGGACGTGACTGTCACCCATGTAGTGAAGCACAGGGCAGAAAGGTTAACCCACTCCCAGACTTCCGGAGAGGCTGGCCGATGAAGGTCCCATTGCTCTCCCCTTCTGGAGTGAGACTCTGGGCTCGGCTGTGTCACCCACCCTACTCCTTTAGACTCCCAGTGACGTGTGAGGGGGCAGACAGTCGCCATTTGACAGATAAGGAAAGTGAGACTCAGGAAAGTTCACTACAGGCCCCCAGCCGGCCGGTGCCTGAGTTTAAGTCCCACCTCTCTGCCAAGGGTGGCCCAGATGCACCTCTGCAGGCTTTTTTGGCCAAAAAAGGTCTGATCCCATAGAGAGAGAACCAGTGTGTAGAGAAGTAAGGTGCACATGACAGGAAAAGCACACATCAGGTGATAGACATAATTGTACCTGTCTCCTAACTCAGAAGCTTCCTGAGTCCTGTCTGGCCAGGTTGGTGAAGTGACCTGCCCAGGATACACAGCTAAAGGTGGCCCGGGCACAACTGCCACTCCCACAGCCAGCCCTCAAAGCCATGTCCACACCTTCCCTTACTGGCTCACGAAAGCACAGTGATTCTGAATGAGCCCCCAGACCTTTTCTGTTCGAGGCACTTCCTGGTAACAGATTCTCGATAATGGGGATTTACCAGGCTTATAAAATAGAAGACAAACATTATTCCCCAGCACTGATTCAGATTAAGTCATTACCGAGCATCAGGAGAAGCACTCCACTCCCCTGAAAGGCAGGCTTCCCAGGGGGTAGGTGACAGGGTCGGCAGTGGCCTCCAGGGAGCCCCCACTCGGGGTCTCCCGGACCCCGCCCCCGCCCCCAAGCCCACACTGTCCTGCCTTCGAAGGCTCAGCGTCTGTGACGACCGATCCTTACAGTATCTGATTGTGATCCCTTTGTCCTGATGTTACGAAAGGTGATGGGGCGGATAGACGTGAGGAGGAGAATTTAAAGTCCCTTGAAATTTCTAGTTCAGTGTTGCAAAAATATCATTTGAGAACATTTAAATAGACATTTGTGCTCATGCCTTAAATTTAGCAGAGACTTAATAGCGTTGAACTTGTTTGGCCCGTGAGTGCAGTTTATTCTGGAACTTGAGAACTTTTCAAAAGAGTGATCGAACACAGCCCCTAAATATCTCTGGGCTGCATCTGTGTCCTGTGGGGGGTGTTTGTGCCCATACATATGTATGGCCATATGCGAGCGTTAAGAAAACTCGGGCATGTACGTGCAATTTGTCGGTGTCTGCAGCGAGTTTCACTCCGAGGCTGGCGTCTCCATCGCCGCCGGCTCACCTCTGGGCCCCCACTGCCGAGCGGGGTGCGGTCAGAGAGCAGAGCTCTCTCGGCGCCAACCTGGCCCAGCGCCACCAGGAAGAGCAGGCTCCCGCACCCCGCCGGCCCCCCAGCTCCGGCCGCTCACAGGGCCCTCGCACTCGGCCTTTCCTGGCTCAAAGTGTCAGTGCTTCCTCCTCAGGCTGTCAGGACGACACCCCTGAGGCCTTGGCAGGATGGTGGCCCTCGGCCAGATCCCCTCCCTCCCTGGGAGCAGAAAGCCGTGACTGTAACTAGAGCCCCCCAAGCCAGGCCTCAGCCCACCGGGGCCCCATGAGAAGCTTATTCGCCCACCAGCAGGCCCTTTGTCACTGGCCCGCAGGCACCTGCACCACCCCGCCCAGAAGCCGCCCCAGGGTCCACAGCCTCCCGCGGGGCCCGAGGCCACCAGTGTCCTGCTGCAGCTCTTGTAAATAGGCCCCCTCCTCCAAGGTCCTGTTTTCCCTGGGATGTGGTATGAGGGACTTTGCTGTTTTTATCTCGAATAAAAAGAAATGGTTGGTTTGTTAATGAAAAAGAAAAAAGTGCTCACTGAGTATCATCGGTCCCTGCCTCTCCACGGGCCGTGTGGACATCCCTGAAGCATTTGGTGGCCTCACGCTCAATCCCGGGCACTGATGCCTGTCTGTGGTTGCTCCTCCAGGTACTAGGCCTGTCCCAGGGCAGCGTCAGTGACATGCTGTCACGGCCGAAGCCTTGGAGCAAGCTCACCCAGAAAGGCCGTGAACCCTTCATCCGGATGCAGCTCTGGCTGAACGGCGAGCTGGGCCAGGGTGTCCTGCCTGTCCAAGGGCAACAGCAAGGGCCAGGTAAGGGCAGCCCCTCCCTGGGCTCCTGCAGGCCAGGGGGGTAGGGGACATGTGTGCAGAGGAGGCCACCAGCCGCGCCTGGGGGGCCAGAGAACTGCCCCCTTCCTCCACAACCTGTTGCCATGGGACTGACTTTAATTTTTCGGAAACAGAAAGCTGTGCCTAGCTAATTTTATAAGCAGCAGAAAATGAGTTACTAATTAAGAAAATGCTGTTTATACATAAATATAGGTAAAAGTCAAGTAGCTAAATCAGGAAATCAGGAAAGGAAATCAGCCAAAGACACAGGTGAAAGATGCAACGGGCTCCAGCTTCTGCCTGCGTGGACCCCAAGTTCTGGCCCCTGTGTAAGGAGGGGGGGCCTTTGGGGCCCTTAGGCTGTCCATGCTCTGCTGCACTCAGTGCATTAGGAAGCTTTAAAGCCTTGGGGTTTGTGTCCTTATTTAACTGTAACCCTTTGTCTTCTTCAGTTCTCCATTCTGTGACGTCACTACAGGACCCCCAGCAGCAGGGCTGCGTGAGCTCAGGTAAGCGGTGATTTCCGTTGTTTTGTGTGAAATACTTCCCTCCCCCGAAGTCCCCCTGTCCTCTCTGGTCTGCAGTAGGGGGGTGCTCTCTGAGGACCCCTGGTTCTTGATCTGGTGAGCCGAAGACACCATATCTGGCTGGGGCGCTAGGTCCCCCGTGGTCCTGGTTTCTGATGGACACAGGGAGAGTCAGCGGCTGCGTGAGGGTCCCCTCCGGCCTTGCCCTGCTCACTACCAGGTTCTTTCATCAGCCTGTGGCTTCTAGGCACTCAGGACCAGGGCTGGGGTCCGAGTCAGAGACAGATTCTGCACACTCGGGCTGAACGGGAGGGGACGGGACCTCTCCCAGCAGGGTCGTGGCAGGGAGAAGTTGGGTCCATCCAGAAGACCGTGGGGCCACCTTCAAGCAAGAAGGATGGGGAAGGAGGAAGCCAGTAGGGCTGAGGGTGGGAATCCACCCAGAGGCGGGCGGCGGAGGGCCCGCAGTGCCGGTGGCTGAGATGCTTGGCGGCTTCCAGTTGGCATGTGAAGCTCCCGGGCCTTTGAGCTGGCATTTCTGCCCCGCAGACCCCTTGCAGCCCCACTGTGTCCACACTGCGCTCCCCTGAGCTGAGAGTGTTGCGTGCCTGGCTTCCAGGAACAGCCCGCATCTTGAGCTGCGCCTCTGTTCCCTTTTATTTTTGAGTCTCCATATCCCGTTGATCCGTTGAAAATTCGGAGCTAAGGTTGGAGCCTGGAGCCCGCCAGCCTGCGGCAAGGTTTACAAGGGACAAAGTGTGTGGCGTGGGGAACAGCTGGGCGCCAGCGGCCTGCAAGGCACCAACCCCGCACACAGATGCAGCTGTGCGGCAGCAAAGGGCCTGGTTGAGTTTGTATTTTAGGTGCCTGCTCGCCTTTGATTTTGACCAAAACGGGGGGCGGAAGGCTGTATCTTAACCGAATCGTTGGTCTTCTTGGCCAGACCTCTGAATGGAGCAGTTTGTCTGGCCAAAGAGGGACCACGTGTATGTACTTCCTTCCCCCTCCTGTCTGGGCAGGTCAGCTTAAGCAGCGAGTCCCGGGGAACTAAATGCAGCACCGTCTCGAGTTCCAGATACATCAGGGCAAATAATGCACAGACTTGTTTGTGCCAGAGTTTCGCAGACGTTTGCATGGAAAATTAGCCTCGCCTCTTACCCCGGCAGAAAGTTGGCCTCCCCTTACACTCTCCCAGAGTATTTGCTGCCCCAACAGAGTCAGGACTACACTTGGCAGATTGTGACAAACTTACCTTAAATCAAAATCACTTGTTCCTGGGGCGCCTGGGTGGCTCAGTCATTTAGGCCTCTGACGTCGGCTCAGGTCATGATCTCACAGTTTGTGAGTTAAAGCCCCACATCAGGCTCTGTGCTGACAGCTCAGAGCCTGGAGTCTGCTTCAGATCCTGTGTCTCCCTCTCTCTCTCTCTGTGCTTCCTGTGCTCATGCTCTGTCTCTGTCTTTCAAATATAAACAAACATTAAAAAACTGTAATTAAGGAAAAAAAACACTTGTTCCTAAAGAAAACAGGAAATCTTCTGCAGTTCCTAGTCAGTTATGATCGATGCCAGAATCTTCTCCGGGTGCAACGCATCCTTCAAGAATGGCCTCTCGCTCCTGAATGTATTTGCTGTTGTGCTGGAACGTTCGTCGTCACATTTCCAACATTGGGAAACCACGCTGGGCCCCTGGGGTGGGGGGATGGAGGTGGTATTTGTAATAAGATACCAAGTTACTCTACAAAACAAGGCGATGCGCAGGATTGGCAGAGTCAGGGAGCCTCTGGGTCAAAGTCAGCACCGAGGAACTTTCCAGCCATTTCTGTGAAGGGGTGGCAGGCGGGCCTCTCCCTGCATCATACCAGCAGGACAGGGACAGTGTGGACTGCTCGCCCGTCACGCCCGGGGTCAGTCAGCGACAGGGAGGTCGTGGTAGAAACACTCACTGTGGGGATTGTGGGGGAGAAGATGGAAAAATATTTCTTACATTCTAGGAAAATACTAATTTTTTAATACAACGGTAGTGAAACAGAAATGTTTCTCTGGATCGGCAAAGACGAGAAACCGTGCCTGTCAAAGTGAAGAGAAGGATCATCACAGCGGCAGGATTGTGGGTGTTTTAGTTTTCCTCACTTGAAACTTCTTTACTACCGGTATCCTCCCATCGAGAGTGTTTCTAACAATCGAAGTAACGGAGCTTTTCAGTTTGTGGGATTTTGATTTGAAAGAGAATTATCTTGTAATGATGAGTATCGCTGTATCATTGGGACAGATGCCCAGAGGGGACTCCAGAATCCTCCTCGACAAGAGCAGAAAAGGAGAATCTCTGAGGAACCTTGCAGGAAGCTGTGCGGTCCCAAAGGCACGTTGGCAAAGCCTCCGGTGCTGGGATTCCCCCAGGATTCTGGTTCTCTCTTCTCACCGTGTCTACCACGGAATCCTTCCAAGAGGCCCCCGGGCCCAGAAAGGGGCTGTCCTTGGCGGTGGCCCCAGGAGGCCCATGCTGGAGGTAGCTTGGCGTGGTAGAGTGGACAGCTGCGGGAAGGTCATTTCAAGTCTCAGTTGGTTGGTCCCTGGATATTGGGGAGAAACACTCCGCGTCTGAGCTGGCCTGGCAGCAGGAGTAGCCTCCCAGGTGTGGAAGGGCCTTGGGAGTCCGGCCTCCTATCCCCGGCCCTGCAGTGAGTGCCCATGGTCTCCGGGCAGGGAACGCATGGGCCCAGCGCAGGGCTCTGTGCTCAGTTACCATGGCGATAAGATGCCCGGGAGTGGAGTGGCCTCACTCCTCTGAACAGCAAACTGCTGACACAGGAGTCTGTGTGCCTCACTAAAGGACCCCTGTCTGCCTCTTTGTGCCGGGTGAGGCTGCCCGTCAGGTCTCCGTTTTCTGTAACGATCTGCACGGCAAGCTCGCTGATGAGCTTTACGAGGAGAAAGAGAGACCGAACTTTTAATGACAGCGCCACTTCCTCTTCTTGAACGGAACCGTTCCTGAATGTTCCTTTCATGATCTGAGCTGTGGGGTGATGGCCTCAGGAAGGTTGACGCCATTTCCCGCTGGAGACCTGAGCTTTTTCTGTGGACGCTCTGGGGGCCTCGAAGAGTTCGGAGAGGCTTCATGTTGATCACAGGAGTTAACTTTCAAAAAAAACAAGGAGGGGGGTTTGAAGGCCAGAACTTCAGATCAGGTACTCGCTGATAGGTTTCCAGGCAGTCTGGTTCTCTACAAACATTTTCTGAGTTGGTTGCTTTCAGAGTTCCCACTGTCTTGGGGACACGAGTCGATAGTTCTGTACGGGGTCATCTTTGATCTAATACGACGACCGTATTAGAAGACAGTCCTTTGGGGGTCAGTCCTCTGTGCCTTCCCCTTGTCTGTCTTCCCCCGCCAGGCATCATGCATCAGCCAACCTCACACATCCGGGCGCTCTGGGGGAGCAAAAGAAAGCACTTACCGAGGGAGGGAGGGGCCCTGTAAGGGGTGTTTCCCCCCTCCAGGCCTCGCCGACCAGGCAGCAGGCTTTCTTTGAAAGGGATGAAAACCTTGAGGTGCACCAAAGGGGCTTGTGTGCGGCCCGTGTGTAGACGGGTTGGTAGGGACATAGATGGGTAGGCAGACACGATCTAGTAAACCGCTGGATTTTTTTTTCCATTTTCGTTCCCTACAGCTCATTTTATATTCACAGTTCCTTGGTGTGATTAATCTCTTTGCCCCAAGGGAAGGAGGGAGACCAGAGACAATCCAAAAGGGGGAGGGGAAAAAAGAGAAAGGAACAGATTTTCCCGGATGCCATGTTAGTCATTCCATTACAGAGCACTGGCGGGCGAGCAGCGCTTTGTAACTTTTGAACGTGAGAGCATTTCGTTACCGCAGTTAATAAGCTTCCCGGCCACCTTCAGGTGGATTCTTGCAAACCGCGTAAGCCAAAGGACGCCCTGGTCTCCTCGAATTCATTCTAAAATGTCCAGTTTTTTTCCCAGCATGTGAGTCAGGAGCTGTGGGTCCCGGGCGCTCTGAACCCGTGGAGAATTCCATGGCTCCGTGTCACTGTTGTCACTCAGCAGAGCGTCAGCTGCCTCTCGAGGAGGCAGCTGCCAAGGCAGTTTGGACGTGGGTGGCCTCACCCAGGAGAGACCCGTGGCCACAGCCCCTGGTTAGGGACGGGCCAACATTCCTGTGTAATACGCAGAGTGAGTCCTGCTTGGTGCCCGCGGGATGACCAGGAAAAGCTGTCCGGGGTTTTAGCGCTTTGAACTCAGCAGTGGGATTCTCGGGCAGGCATTTGGATAACTCATTAAGAGGTACCGCCAGAAAATTCCATGACACTCTCTAAAACTCATCATTCAGTGCCTTAGACTAGATTGGGTTTGATTTTTTTCTTCCTCATCCATTGAAATAAATCATTGATAGTCACTGTCAGTTCTCTCTAAAAAGAATTTTTCTAACCCCTGAGAAGATTTGTATATAACCGATTTATGCCTGGCCACAGAGAACAGATCGAAAACAAAAGAGAATTCTGGAAAGCCATCTGTGCCTAGAGAGTGCCCTTCTCCGAGCAGGGGAGGGGGGCTGCGCTGATCCTTGGCTCGGAGCTCAGCCTTGTGTGCCCACTCACGGACGCGACGTGATACGGTGGGCCGGAGCACTCGGTGCGCCCCACGTTCCTTCCTTTCTTCGTTGTAATTTGCATTCGGATGCTTTGTTTTATCAAGAACGCCCATAATAAAGGAATGAGGTCAGAAAAGACGGGTTTCTGGATTCACACATGGCTTGCCTTCCTGTTGTTGGCATGTGTGGGTGCAGGCCCCGGGGTGTTACGGGAGCCGCACGGAGGGGCTGGGCTGTTAAGGGCAAAGGGGTCCGCGAGAACATTGCAGGTACAAGGTTCACAGACGCGGAAGCACATGGATGTGCAGAACCTTTGAAAAAGTGGAGAAGCCCCTGATGCAGAGGGCTTTTTTTTTTTTTTTTTGCCTTTCCTGTGTGTGGTCTGCCCTGGGTTGTGGCGCCTTGAGGCTTGTGTGGTAAGAAGAAAAGTGCGGGGGTGCCTGAGGGCTCGGTCAGTTAAGCATCTGACTCTTGGTTTTGACTCAGGTCATGATCTCACGATTCGTGAGTTCGAGCCCTGAATCGGGTTTGTGCTGACAGTGCAGAGCCTGCTTGAGATTCTCTCTACCCCCTCCCCCCCGGCCCCTCACCCGCTCACTGTCTCTGTCTCTCAAAATAAATAAACTAAAAAGGAGAAGAAAAGTGTGGATGGTGAGACAGAAGGGAGGCTCTGTGCCCTTTCAGGGGGACCCCAGCGACCTGCCCCCCTGGGATGCGCACCTGCTCGCTCTCACACCAAAGTGCTTCTTCTCGCCCCCGTGGTGGCTCTTTCCTGAGAGGAGGTGGGCTGGTCGGTGGCACAGCCCACCCGAGTTCTCACCAACCCCATCCAAAGAGATCAGAGGACGGAGGGGAGAAACTGCTCGGCTCTGAGCTGAGCCGCTGGACCGTGGGAGGGGCAGGTGAGGGTTCGAGACGCGACGAACGGCGTCACCTCCGGTGCGCAGAGCACTGAGATGGCATCCGCAGTGGCTGGATATGCGCAGGCGGGGGGACAGTTCAAGGAGAAATGGTCCAGGGCTACAGGATGGCCTTGGGGGGCTCAGAGGCAGAACGGGAGAGGATGTGGCATTAGTTAGTGGGCGGTGATGGCCCAAAGGTCCTTTAGCCCCCATATGGGGAAGAGCCTTGTTCAAACGGAGGGTGGGCTGAAGAGGCCATGAGCCCGAGGAGCACGTGCCCCAGAGCCACCCCAGCCTGGGACCCTCGGCTGAGGCAGGGCTTAGGGAGCTTCCGACCAGGGCCTAGCAAGTTCCATCCTCACTTTGGGTGCAGTGGAGTAACTTGCTCTGCCAGACGGTCTAGGAAACTGTTCTCTGTGAATTTCCTTCTAATTAATGTCTTTCAAACATTGTCAGCTTTATCTCAGCTAAGCTCAGGTGACAGGGGCTTTGGTCATTCTAGAGCTGACCCTTCAAGAGTCACAAGATGCTGGCCGGGGTGCAGCAAGCCCATGAAGGGCCTCCACAGGGGATCCCCTCCCAGGCCACGCCACAGGTCAGCAGGGTGCCCTCTCTCCCAGCTGGAAATGCGACTTGCTGGCGCCTCCCCCTAGGGCCTGTGCCCACACGGCTGCTTTGTGGGATTCATCACAGGGCACCGGCTGTGTGACTGGGAAGCAGTGTCAATGCTGGAGAATGGGGGCGCGGAGGGGAGAGTGGAGGCCCAGCCCGCCGCCGTCACCCGGAGCACACCGTGCCTGCAGGCCCCACGTAGGGTTTGCTTGGCCTCCTGGGAGAGACTGCTCCTGCATAAATCAGCCCCCAAAGTCTGTGTTCCTAGAATGTGGTTTGCCATCGAACGTCTCCAAAAAAGGGACAGAGAGGAGAGAATTTGAGTAACTCAGGGCAAGAGATTTGGCTTTTTTTAAAATTATGATTTGCAGGGTTTTCTTGAATAAATGAAGTATACTCCGTAATTATAAAATGCAAGATCTCAAAGGGCTAACATCCCTTTTGTAAAAATAAGTTGCTCTCCATCGGTGAAGCATCAGGTCGTGATCTCACGGTTCTTGAGTTTGGGCCCCACATCAGTCACCCTCTCTGTTTCACCTGTGCTCATGTGCACTCTCTCTCAAATTTTTAACAAATAAGTTGCCCACCCTCCCAAATCCCCAGTCCCCCAGCGCTCCCCGAGAAAACCCAATGCCCAGTTTCCTGCAGGCGGCCCCTGTGTTAGACACAGACAGGAGCACGCAGGCCTCTAGGTGCCGGGTCTCCTCAGCCAGCAGCATGTGGCAGGGACGTCTCAGCCCAGCGCACAAAGAATTTCCTCCTCTTCTTTTTACAGCTATCAGAAATTCCCATAGCTGGATATACCGTATCTTTTTTTTTATGTTTTATTTATTTTTGAGAGAGAGAATGTGAGCAGGGGAGGGTCAGAGAGAGAGGGAGACACAGAATCCGAAGACAGGCTCCAGGCTCCAAGCTGTCAGCACAGAGCCCGAGGCGGGCCTCCAACCCACGAACCCTGAGATCATGACCTGAGCCAAAGCCGGACGCTTAACTGACTGAGCCACGCAGGCGCCACCCGTATCTTATTTAACCAGTCACTAGAGAGAAAGATTTAAATTGATTTGAACAGCAAAACCTAAGAAACCCTCCTGCAGTGACCAGCCTTGAGTGCGTGAGCACAGCCGTGCACCCAGGGAAGGCGTGGCCTCGGGCAAGTGACCCGACCTCTCTGGGTCTCAGATCCTTTTTTCTTCTGTGAAATGAGAGAAATACAGACCTATCTCCCAGGCTGTTGGGGGCTTTAAATGACTTTGTGTACAGAAGGCTTTCAGAACCGGGGCGCCTGGGGGCTCATTCGGTTAAGCAACCAACTCTTGATATCGGCTCGGGTCATGGTTTCACAGTGCACAAGTTCTGGCCCCAAGTCGGGCTCTCTGCCGACAGGATGGAGCCTGCTCGGGATTCTTTCTCTCTCTTTCTCTCTCTCATTTTCTCTCTCTCCTTCTCTCTGCCCCTCCCACTCATGCTCTCTCTCTCTCTTTCTCAAAATAAATAAACTTTAAAAAAGAGATTCAAACCCCAATTAAAATGAAAGAACAGGGCCCGCCGTTGGAACATTCGCGTCTGCTGCTGCACCGCCACCACGGTGACATGTCGCGCTGCGCGTGCGCGCACAGAACGTCAGGCCTCTGGCTTCCAAACAGAAGAACGGTCCAGCTGCTCCCTCCCGGCGTGGAGCTGGTCAGGCACGAACATCACTGGGTGGCAGCCGCACCAGGGGTCGGCTGGAGGGGGACCTGCGTGCAGCTCTCCAGTCTCCTGGCTTCTCAGAAATGCCATCCATCTTTGGAAGCTGCTGTCCATCTACCATCCTGTAAAGTTGACCCCAAATCCCGAGCTTCCAGAGTAAAGGCTGCAGGTTATATTGCTCATGCCATGTGGGACCTCACGGTGTGGAACCAGGCCATCCCGCTCAGGGTCCCGTGGATGCCCCCCCAGACCTCCGTGCCGGCACCGCCTGACTCGCCTTCTGGAGAAGGCCCTTGCAGACCCTTGTCACGGGCCTCTGGACACGTGTCCCTTCTCTTCCCTTTAGGCTTGCTTTGGAAACCAGAATTTACAGTACATCGGGCATTCAGTGCAAGAAGCAAAAGTAGGTCATAGGAGCAAATGAGGACCTGGGTTTTCAGGGGTTGCTTCTAGGGGAAGAGGAAGGAGCTGGAACGCGCAACTATCCCCAGGTGATCCCAGGTAGGCCCGAAATGAGGAAACTCAAGTTTTGGATCTTTCATGTGCCCTGCAGGGTGCTAATACCTTTAATCCTTCATCAGTAATGGGAAATGATTCCCCCCATCTTCCGGATGGAGAAAACCAAGGCTCAGAGATGAGCGGTGATGTGCGCCCAGTTGAGGAGGTGGGGTCCACGGCCCTGCTGCCATGGAGCCGGGCCCAGGTGAGCCATTGCTCAGCCCCGAGGGCCCTGTCTCCCAGCAACGCCCCCCACAGTGGGTAAAAGGTTGTTCCCTGGAACTGCACGCTCAGAGAGAAGCAAGGCCACATTTCAAAACCAGAAACTAATCTGGATCCAAATTAGAAATTTGAACAAATGGAAAAAAGCAGATCCAAGACTAAAGAAACAAGAGGAAAAGCCGATACCTCCACTATCCCGGATGCATCCCTTGTGTCTCAGCCAGGAGCTGGGCAGGGGGAGAGGAGAGAACCCAGCGACAGGTCCCTGGCAGAGCCGGGCCCAACTCCATGCAGTGTGCAGTGGAACGTGTGTCATCCAGCCGGCCGGGGACACAGGTCCATGCTGCTTTGAAACCCTTCCTGTCTACACCAGTGGAAAATACACACAGTGGCACAGGGCTCTTCCTGAAGGACAGCCCTGTCCTTCAGCAATCTGGCCCTCTCCCTGCAGGGGGCCCTGAGCCAGCCATGGACCCCAGCCCCAGCCCCACACGGACCGGCCCCTGGGCCTCGCTCAGGGTCCGCACGAAACGTGGGGAGGGGGTCTCCGGCAAAGAGCAAGCCAGGAGGCTCCATCACCGGCTTCATCTTGATTTTGTGTTTTGTTCTTCCCTTTGGAACTGGGTTCCTAAATATAGCCTGAGTCTGAATTGGCAGATGTTGGGTTTGTCCTTTACGAAAGGACCAAAATTAGTCTGTCATTTGGCACTTAGATAAAGCAGCCAAACTGCCTTTGTACCAACTTTGCGACAAGGAGGGGACTGAAGTATCGGCGTTTTGTCTGATAAGGAAACTTTCTTGGAAGCTGCAGCACCTTCAAAACTAAAAGCTGAGGGGGAAGAGAGAGAGAAAGAGAGAGAGAGAGGGAGGGAGCAAGAGCAAGCACTCGGGCACAGAGTCCGGCTAGACCTGCCCGTCCATGAGTTACGGTCAGTTGCATTTCACGTGGTTTAAATACCTCCTGAAATTGGAAAGGAGAATCAGGGCTCCGTAGAAATAGCAGTCGGCGAGAACAGCAGTGGTGACTCTGTTTGGGGAGAAAAAGAAGCATCCGCCCAGAGTGCCTGGAGCTGGGTGAGCGGAGGGGCTCCCCAGGGGCAGCAGAAAGATGTTATAATCAATTACCACATCATAACACTGATGTATGATAATTACGGAGTGTTTCTCCTGAGATAGTGCGGCGTTTGGCTGGGATACAGTTCTTTCACGGTCCACTGCCTGATTAATATGCAAATAATAGGCTGATTGCATGATGCATGCAGAAAATGAGTTCGCCGATAACGTGAGCACCGAAGCGGGAAGATGATAAATTGCTTTTACTGACTGTCCTACATTAAGTACCCTTTCTCAACAATTTCATCACAAATTAAGTAAAGCAGTATGGAGAGATTAGGAGGATGTGTAAAATAATGTACCTTAATAGCTTTTCTAATACCATCGTGTACGACAGAGACGTTACTGGTTCTGCTCCACACGGCCCAGGGCCCGTGTAGGGCCAGATCCGGTGACCCACCTGCATAAGCCGGTCCCAGCCCACCGCCCCGGCATGTTCGGTGCCTGCTGTCAGCCCTGGATCCTCTGAGGAACATTCCGTCACAGCCCAAACATCATTACCCACATGCCAGGCTGCCTGGCAGTATTATTGAGAGGGGACAGGCTGCCCTGGGGCAGACACTAGAGCCTCTGCACATAGGGACACTTCGAAGCCACCATGTGCCTGGGGAAAGATGGCGCTGAAACAAACCAATATCCAAAACCACCTCCAACGCTCAGAAATCTGGGGAAACGAATTCCACCCTCGGATCAGCGGTGTGACCGGCCTGCCAGAGAATATGAATACGGGTGAAGGATGGACAGGTTTGCCCAAAGCCAGAAACAGAACCCTGGAGGAAAAGCCAGGACGCGGGCACACACACTCACACACGCACAGAGTGATTAATCTTTGATTACAGCAAAGCAATTTAACTAGAGGGTTTGTTTCTTCCCATCTCGGTAATATATATTTAGACTGTTTGTATGACATACATTTTCCCTTAATGCACAGGGACGCATTGATAAGTGTTCATACACACAGCTGGTTCAGTAATAAGGTTATTGAAGGTAATTTGAAAGCATTATTTCTAAATCAGTATGGATCTGCGGAAAAGCTGGAAGCCAGGAGAACACTGAGCTCCCGAAGCAGGGCCAGTACTGTGTCACCCGGTGCAAACTTTCCCCAGACTGAGCTCACTACAAAAGGTGAATTGTAATTTAAGGAGGGTTTTTAATTTTGAACTGAATTAAATGAATGCTGAATTCCCAAACTCCGCTTTTGGTGCGCACGTTTCCTTAGGAGCTTATAAAACGCACACCAGAAATACGACGCTCCCTGAGAGAGGGCAGACAGGCGCCCAGAATCTTCCACGGAGCCCACGCCAGCTCTGCTGCAGCTGCAGGGCCTCCCTGCCGGGTGCTGTCCGAGCGTGGGGAGAGAGGAGAGTGGAGAACTCGACAGTGAGGGAGGCACCGAGTTGCACAAGATGGTGTCAGGTGGGAGGAGCTGAGCTTCCGTAGCCTGTGGGTGACAGTGTGACAGCACTCACAGAGACTGGCGTCTCTTGCACCTGCGTGTGGAGCGCCAGGCGGAGGACGGTCCTGCCTCCCGTCCCCTCCCACCACGGGCTGACTGCCACCGCCAGACCCAAGGACGCAGCGCCGCCTCCAGTGAGATGCACCCAACCTTGAACTCAGCCTTGTCTCCCCAGGACCGCTCCCTTCGGTGAACAGCAAACCCTGTTCCCCTGGTGGCCTCAGCCAAACCCTGGCAGGCCATCTCGGTCCTTCTCTCCCTCCCTCCCAAACACACACACACAGTTTCTGTTTCCTAAGTGTCTTGCAGAGTTTTTTCTTTCCATTCCCTCAGCCCCCACCCTGGCCCAAGCCTCAAAGCCATCTTCCCAGATGGCACATCCGGCTGGGGGATCACCCCCTTCCCTAGGGTCCCACCTTCATAGTGTGTGGCCTGGCCCACATCTCTTCTCCGCCCAGGCCTCTGCACACCTCGGCCTCTCCTCCACACCCACCCAGCCTCAGCTTCGGGGTCACGGTGTCCCTGGCGTGTCCCTGTCCCACTCTTGTCTCAGAGTCTTTCTGACTGTGACTTGCTTAATGAGGTCTGCCTGGCTCAGGAGCAGGCCCTCATCCCCTGGCACCCTGCCTGGCACTTAGAGGGCCCCTCATTGAATGGAAGGCACAGGCCCTCTCTTCAAGTGGCTCAGAAGTCAAGTTTGGGGAGGTACGCTGTACAAGGCTCAAGTTAAAGAACCATCTTGCTCTCATGTCGCTTTCGGAGTTCCTCGATCAGGCATTAAGAGAAGTTGTATTCACACACACAGCGCAGTACGTGCCATGTGCCGGGCTATTGTCTTACCCCCCACCCTCCTTCTATCCTGGCCAGTGCAACCCAGGAGTTTCGGGTCTGTGGGAGAGAAAGCACCAGTGTTCCCTATTACAGAAGAAACCAGGACCCACAGACACTTCCCTGCCTGGGTCCTCCCAGGGAGGACAGCAGAGGGTCTTCCCCAGGGCTTCCTGCCCCAAACCTTCATCAGGTGACCCCTTCCTGCCATTGGAAAAAACACATGACTTGGTGAGTTTGCTGAGATTTTCAGCAATAAGGCAGTGCCCAGGTTGACTTGGAGCCAAAGCATGTTGCCAGCCCAAGGAGGGGACTGTGTGCTGAGGCTTGATGCCACTGCAGTTTGGGAATGGACCTTTCCTGGGGTGGGGGAGGCCTCTTACTCCCCTGGGGTGTCAGACGTAGGCCTCAGCCCTCGGAAAGAAGGCTGTTCTGTAGCGTGGATACGCCTCCGTATGTGGTTAAATTACTTCCATCCTTTCCTAGTAGAAAACGTCCATGGTAGGATGTGCTCGGACGCGTGTGGAAAGGTCCGACATCTATTAAAGTATCCGTGTGTTTGGTTTCAAGCCCATGCTAATCCATCAGAAGGCTACTCGAGGCATCTGGGTGGCCCAGTCGGTTGAGCATCTGGCTTCGGCTCAGGTCATGATCTCACAGTTCATGGGTTCGAGCCCTGTGTCAGGCTCTGTGCTGACAGCTCAGAGCCTGGAGCCTGCCTTCACATTCTCTGTCTCCCTCTCTCTCTGACCCTCCCCTGCTCACTCTGTCTCTGTCTCCCAAAAATAAATAAGAAACATAAAAAAAGAAAAAAAATTTTAAAGGCTACTCATACTCAAAAACAAAGAACTCCACATTTTCTACTGGCCTGGAGAAGTCAGCGGTAGTGGTGGGCCACGAGCATCTGCTGGTAGACCCAGAGCAGGGTTCAATGCCGAGGGGCCCGTCTACACCGCCCCCCAACCACCACTGGGACAGGACGTGGCGTTGGGGACATCAGTAAGAGGTGTGGTGCAGGCCTGGTCGATTTCTGGCTAAAACACAGGAGGGCCAATGAGCCTTGCTGATCAGAGGTGACATGTCTCTCAAAGGAAGGCGAGGAGTCCCCATGCTTCGGCTCGGGTTTGGCGCCTCTCTCCCACCACCCACATCTGAACTCTACTGAGAAGCGTTGCACACCGGTGGTCGCGCTGTGGGCACCGTCCTCTGGGAGGGCCGGCCCCGGGCAGGGTCCCTCCAGGCCACCAGAGCCCCCGCTGGTCTGGCACGGGCACTCCAGAACCTTCTGGTCCCACTGTGCAGCCGCAGCCGCAGCCGCCAAGACTGCTATTCCCCTCTGGCTCGTCTTCTGCTCTGCCTCTCCCCTACACCCTCCCTTCTTCTTCTTGGTGCCCTCCCTCACTCATGTTTCCACGTGCCAGGCCATGACCACGCTGCACCCCGGCTCTCTTTGGCAGACCCCCATATCTTCTCCCTCCTCTCTCCCGTCTTTCCATACTTGTCTGTCTTTATAGTCACTTGGAATTTCCTGGCTTGGCAGGGGCTCAAAGCCTAAACTATGGACATAATGAAAAGTAGTGCATCAGACCAGCCACCAGTTAAATAATGTTTGGGTTCTTGTCAGAATGTCACAGAGTACCCTGTCATTTTGTTTCAGCAACTTGTCCTTCTGAATGCACAGTTCGCCTTATGGCATGCCAGCAGTAAAAATGTCACTTACAATAATTACTTTTTGGTGAAAATGCTTGCTGACTTCCTACCTTCAAGCTGTTTTTTACACAGTGGGGAGATAATAAGAAACGACTTTATCCTGACTGCTCAAATGAACACTAAATGGAATTTGGGTTATTATTACTGCAGATAGAGGGCCGGGTATGGAAATTGAAACAGTGGATCGGATAAACTGCAGAGAGATTTGTCTCTGAAAATTATGGCAGGCGAGGACTTTCAGTCGGCTTCGATGGAAAACTTAAGGCAGCTGTTGTTGGCCTGCTGTTTTTGGGATATAATATTTTTCCTGATCCTTTTATAGTTCCTGAATGCCTCGTGTGTGTCAGAGGCTCGAGTCACTGTCTCTGCTTTCCGGATCCTTCTGTATCTGTCTTGTAATCTTACAAGCTACTCTTGCCTAAGATTCGAAGCCTTGCAAAAAAGAAAAAAAAAACCCAATCCACATGGATCCCTTTTTAATGTAACACGTTACTATTGCTGTTAGAATCGGATAGACGGACTCTCAGGTTGGGCTCCTCAAACATGCAGATTACCCACTTCCCCAGCCCTGCTGTCTGCAGACCACCTGAAAGCAAGACGGGTGTCTGAGTTCGCTCATCCCCAGCACCCAGCGGAGCGCACGACACAGAGTGGGTGCTTTCAGAATGCGCGGGCGAGCAAATGGGGCGCGGGCATGCTGATATTCACTGGCTGCCAGACAGGACAGTGGAGACCCGGAGACTTTCTGCTCTTCCTCTGCTTCGGCTCCTTCTCCCTCCACGTGGTCTGGACAAGTCATGCTGCCTGTCTGAGCCTCGGTTTCCCTACCTGGAGTTGCCTGGAGTTAGGAGAATGCAAGGCAGCGGTGTGTAAACTCCCTTCTCTCGCTGCGGAGTCCATTTTGGTTCCCTTTCCTCACCCCTGTAGTGCGATGGCTTTGGGGCGCTGACCATCGTGCTGCTGAGACCCCTGCGTGCTGACCTGCGGGTCACAGAGCAGCCTCGTCCCGGAAGGCAGGCCTGGTTCTTCTGCCACGAAGGGACACGTGCGCAGGCATGGCCCGCTGCACGGGCGCGCCATTACAAATACAGAACATCTGACTGGTTCCTAGCTGTGTCGCTGGCCATGACATCTTAAATCCGTCAAAAGAGGGACATGGATGTGCCTTCTGGTCCTTTCAAGGAGTGCAGGCGGTCATTCTCGTGAGCCTCAGCCAAGCGCCTGGCACACAGGGACTGTGCAGTAGCTTCCGTGGTTGCTGCTCTTACGCATGATGATAAACTAAGGCGCCTTAATACGGTCTCCGCCCACCCCTACCCCCACCCCCCCCACAAGGTGCTGCTGCTCTAGTGCGCCCATCTGTCCCGTCACCCAGGCCCCACCATGGAAAGCGCCCCTGTTTCCTCCGTCCACTCCCCACATCATCCCCTTCATCTGTCTTGAACCTAGATGGCCCCACCGGCTGTCCGCTTTGCAGGCTGGCACCCGCTCTCCCCGGACGGCATCACAGCCTCCACAGCGCCAGCCTCGCTGCTCGCAAGTCCATTCTCCCCCCGAAGCAGTAGGGAGCTGACTGCTGGTTTCTTACTCTTTGACATGAGGCCTGTGATATTTAACATCCTGTGAGCTCCCATGTTCTAACGCCCAGCTCTACCCTGCCCATATGGTCACCGTCCAATCCTTTATTTGTAAGAGAGACAAAGCCTCAGAGAGAGAACTGAACCCCTCTTTCTCATCCCAGTGGTTCTTGAAGAGGATCCCTCCTGGATTTGCTGTTTATCGTTCCTGTGCATGATTTTCTTTATTTTGTTTTTTTTTAATTTTTTAACGTTTATTCATTTTTGAGAGGCAGAGTGTGAAGGGGGGAGAGGCAGAGAGCGAGAGAGAGAGGGACACACAGAATCCAAAGCAGCCTCCAGGCTCTGAGCTGTCAGCACAGAGCCCGACTCGGGGCTTGAACCTACGAGAGGTGGGATCATGACCTAAGCCAAAGTCGGACGCTCAACCAACCAAGCCCCCCAGGCACCCCAGTTCCTGTGCCTGATTTTAAATCCTCGCTGCTACGTCTCTGCATAGCCACACAAGACATAAAGTACATACGGGCCCTCAACATACACAAACGCTATGCTCTGTTTCATTCTGTCCCTTTGTGGGCTCTGCCAGCATTCTCCGGGTGCTGGGACGCATGGCCCCAGCCCTGGCGTCCTTGCCGCTGCTTACGTAGCACTTGGTTACGAACATGCCGCCATCTGGAGACCAGGTCTCCCGGTGATGGACCCCATTTCCAGTCTTTTGCTCTTCTACACGAGGCCTTGCTACTCACCCTAGCAGCCGCTTTGAGTCCCCAAGGAGAAGCACTGCTGGGGTGAAGGGTACACCTACCCCCGAACAGACCTCGGCCTGGCTCCCAGTGCATGCGGGTTACAGCAGACACCCATTCAAAGCCCCTGCACCGCCCAGCCCCACGAGGCCTCTCTTTTTGCTTCCTATTCTTGCCACACTACATTTCACCCATGCCTCAGGCCATCAGATGTCCGGAGCAGCCTGCCGGCCTCCCTTGCCACTCCCTCTCCCGACTCACCTGGCCAAATCCCACTTCTGCCCAAGTGCACCTGAAGCATCGCCCTCCCGGGGGACCTCTCTGATCCCCAGGCCACATCAGCGGCCCCTGCCCACTGCCCCCTGTCCTACTCCGGCACCTCCATTGCCCTTTGGGTACTTCTGCGGAATGGCCGTCTGCCCACTCCAGGTGTGAGCCCCAAGGGGGCAGGGCCACCTTCGACCAGGCGACCGCCATATGCCCAGTGGCCTGACTCTGCAGAGGATGGAGTGAGTGAAAGAATGAATGGAATAACGTCTCTTCATTCTTTCCCAGAACTTTGTCCTCAGTAAGTTGGAGCCAAAGTACAATTTACGTATCGCAGAATTTACTCTCTGCTCGTGGAGGTGTTCCGTGAGTTCTGGCAGTTGAGACACAGAATAATTACATCATCCCCCTCCCCCCACCAAAATTCCCTTGGGCCCCTTTGTGGTCTAGTTCTGCCCCCCACCCTGATCTGTTTTATGTCCCTATAGTCTTACCTTTGTCAGAGTGTTATGTCCATGGTATCCACCAGGAACTGTGGAAGAAATAGCAGTAAATCATGAGGAGATTTATACTGAATGTAGGTTCCCTTTATATAAACAAATGTAATTCAGTACAATTTAATAACTGCTTTTATTTTTTTCCCCCTAAAGATTTTATGCCTCAGTAATCTCTACACCCAGTGAGGGGCTTGAACTCGCAATCCCAAGATGAAGAGTCACATGCTTTTCACATGCATGTGAAAAGGCCCAACACCCCTAAAAACTGCTTTGAAAAGAAAAAAGAACTTCCAGTTCGGGTTTCGTTTCTTAGCACCCACCACATGGCAGGTTCATTCCTCACCACAACGCTGTCTTCATTTCCAGATGAGGAAGTCGGCATGTTCCAAAAAGTTGAGAATCCCACTCATGTTAAAACAGCTGGCTAATAGAGGGACCCCCACCCCCACGTTCATATCTTAATGCCACGCCCAGGACTCCTCCTTTGCTTCTTTTTTAAATTACTTTTCATTACATGGACTGGAAGAAAGCCTATTCCTTCAAAAAGTATTGGGTTAGGGAAACCTGGGTCGCTCAGTCGGTTAAGCGTCCAACGTCAGCTCAGGGCATGATCTCATGGTTCGTGGGTTCAAGCCGCAATTCGGGCACTGTGCTGACAGCCGAGAGCCTGGAGCTGCTTCAGATTCTGTGTCTCCCTCTCTCTTCGCTCCTCCCCTGCTCGCTTTCTCTCTCTCTCTCTCTCTCTCTCTCTCTCTCTCTCTCTCAAAAAAGAAAAAATATTAGAGGCCTCCATTTGGTGATTTGGGGGAAAACAAAGTACTGTCTTTTCTGTTGACAGCGTTTCTTATTCTGTTAAGATGGTCAAGGACACGCAATCCCCTGTCCTTCCTGCACAGAAGGGCCGGGCCACCTTGCTAGGGGCTCTGGAGCCTGTCTCTGTGGTGCTCCCACCAAAACAGGCTTGGTTTTGGTTAATTGGCTGCTGAGCTGGGGGGCTTCCGGGAAACAGCTTTCTAAAGACACAGGGACTCCCTTTCCAACGTGATGTCTCAGCATGCGGATTTGTGGCACCTCCTACGGGGCCTTTTGCTGCTGCATCTGCCAGTGCCTCACCAAACACGTGTGCCCGATGCTGCTCTCTGTGACGCGAGAGCACAATGGCGTGCCTGTGCACACGTGCCTGCCCGTGAATCGTTGTCCCCTGGGAAGAGCAGTCCGCTCGGAGTTGTCTGTGGCAGCGTGCACCTCCAATGCAATCCAGCTCGGCAGCCCTTGCCCACTACACGTCAAGGCCTAGCCGGGGGCGTTGATCTTGAGGGCTTTGCCTTTGTCTGCAGTCCTGGTCAGGAGCACAGAGGGACGCCAGTGCGGCCAGTTCCTCTGTTCGGTCATCTCTGGGCTTCTGCGTGGCAAAAACCCACACCGGTACTTGCCGGGAACGCCTTCGAGAAAGAAACGCGCTGCCATCCGGTGACTCGGGGGGCTCTGTCTCTGCCGGCGCCAAACAAAATGAGAAGAACCAGGCAGTGGCCCCGTGCAGTTTGTTAGCCAGGCAGCCATGCTTTTGACCTTGCTGTGGGTTACAGGACACAAACCTGAGAAGGAGTCTGTTTATCATGTGGGGATTCATGCCATCCCTGACAGTCTGCGGTGAGCAAGATAGATGGTCTGCCAAATCGGTCCCTCGCATGGGTGAATCGGGGCAAATTTACAGTACAATTTCTTTGCTGCCTCAGATACAAAAATAACATTTGCTGGGTTTTATATCCAGTTGTATGATGACCTGGAGGTGAGCAGAGAGAAGAAATCTGATTTGTAGGATTCATTTTGCCTTAAAGATTTATACGGGTCATTTCTGCTGTTTATGTCTAGCTCTTTTACATCTTTTACAAACCAGTGGGCTGTTTTTCGCTTTTTGTTGTTTTTTTTTTTAACTAGAATTTCCGGGTTGAGGACACAGGTTTATGTGATGGTGGAACTCTGGTCCTGTTTAGGACAATAAATGGATTTATCGGTTGAATTGAAGTTGTTTTATTTGGGATTTTATCTTTCTGGGTATTTATACAAAACATCCTTTGTATTCGGAATACATTTCCCATCTCGTTGCGTTCGGAATAGGTCGTTATCCTGCATGGGACCCAGGCTGCCGTCTCGGATATGACGTGTTCAGCAAAGGGCACTCCACTTCTGTGGCCAATTGAAATTCAGTCAGTACTCCAGGTTACATTTTGTGTACTCAGGTCGTGAGTATTTTGGGACCCCCCCACCACCACCACCGTGTGTTCTGATGTCCTGTGAGAGGTCTGCTTTCTGAGCCTTTTCATCTCTCTGAGGCCACCGAGCCCATGTACAGTACCTGGCCTGGCCCCTCACACATGGTGCCATGGGCTCTTACTGTGTACGGCGCCTGATAGGAGGTGGCAGGAGGGAGACTGTCCCAAGACACCGAGGCATTGGCTGATTTCACCTCGAGAATAGGACCCTAGCAGTATTTCAATCTGTGTTTTCCTCCTACACACGTCTTTCTGTGTATTTGGTAATTAGGAGATGGCCAAATCCTTTATTCCAAATATCCCAGGACTCAAAGGGATGCTGGGCTTTCACGGGTGGCACGGGGTGGTTCTCCCTACTGGGCACCTGCACCGGGCCAGAAGGGAGAGCACGGAGACCTGACTGCCACTCTGGCCCCATCTCTCCTGGTGCCAGCATGTGTGACAGAGAGCCTGGCCTTCAGAAGCACATCCTGGGGTCTGGTGGGGAGCAGAGCGAGTGCTTCTCTGATGCGGGTCCCCTCCAGGCTGGGTGCAGTGGAGCCCCCCTCTGGGATCACAGCAAGAACCCACAAGGAGGGTCCAGACGTCACACAGGGCCCCCCTGGGGCCAGGAGCCCAGGCCTTGTGAGGTCCCCACTTCAGGGGTCTTCAAAGCCACACATTGTGGGCCGCCTCATTTAAAATAATCTACCCATTCATCTTGTTCTGAACATTAGGAACAGAATATAAGATGCAGATTATAATTTAACCAAGGGACTTCTGAATTCTGGAATCACGGGGTCCCATTGGAAGAAGACATGGCTCCGATGGCCCGTGTCATATGACAGCAGTTTCTCAACAGAATGGCCTTGCTTAAGGCTTTGGAAACCTTTGGTTCAAACCCCTTGTTTTTTTTCTGTTGCTGTTTTTTGTTTTGTTTTGTTTTGTTTTTTCATTTTTTAATGCAGAAACTCAGGAGTTTCCCTCAGCCATAGGCCCAGCAGCTCACCACCCTGCTATCCTCTTGCACAGGCATTTGATGTCTTTCCTGGGTAAGGAAAATAGATGCTCGTGGCAAAAGACAGCTATTTTCAGATTTCCGTGTCTTTTCATTACAGAAAGCACTCCAAAGACCTCTGCGAGCTGCAGCCCTGCGCCCGAGTCGCCGATGAGCTCCAGCGAATCAGTGAAGAGTTTGACTGAGCTGGTCCAGCAGCCCTGTCCCCCCATTGAGACGAATAAAGACGGCAAGCCACCGGAGCCCAGCGACCCGCCCGCCTCAGACTCCCAGCCCGCCACGCCGCTGCCTCTCTCCGGACACTCGGCCCTCAGCATTCAGGAGCTGGTAGCCATGTCTCCCGAGCTGGACACCTACGGCATAACCAAGAGAGTCAAGGAGGTGCTGACGGACAACAACCTCGGTAGGTGCCCCCTCCCCACCCCAGCTGCCATGTTGGGGCCGGCGGATAGCTTTCTGGTGGTTTTCAGAAGAATGGGTGGAGGGCACCCAGGCTGCGCCAGCCAGTGGGCTTAAATATTTGTAAGCCATCTCTAAGGACACAAAATACCCTCCAGTTGTGGACACCAGGGCTCCTGAGGGTGGTCAGTCCCAGCCTGTCCCCGCCCCGGTGCACCCACCGGGACCTCTCAGCCGACACCCATGCGGCTAGGGCAAACTCGGGCCAGCCACCGAAGCCGCCCTGACCAGCGCATGCCCGGTGCAACTCCCCAGTCCTCACGGGCGCCAGAGCTGGGCAGGAGCAGCACCCGACAGCATACTGGAAGAATCCACAGACGGGGTTCATATCCCAGCTCTTGCCCTTACGGTGTCTGTGATCCTGAGCAAGCCGCCCTCGGAGCCACCCCTGTAAATCTGGGACAACAGTGCCCGACGTGGGCTTATGAGCAGAAGCCATCGGCCCACATCACGCTCTGTTCCTGTCCGCCCTGCTGCTCCAGGAAGCCGGCCCCCTTCCCCAGGCCCTCCACTGGGAAGCAATAGCCCCTGTGAACATGGGTTCACCACCAGACCGGGTCATGTGCTTCGTGCATGCCCCTCCCAAGGCTGCGCTCTCCAAAGCCTCCGAGGCCCGTGGTCAGTAACCATGGCTGTTGGAATATTAAGAGCGTTCAGTCATTTTAGACCTCTGTGCTCCCATGGTACTGCAGTGACCAGACGGGATTCTCTTGCTTTAGGCACCCAGAGACTAGAAACAGCCACTTCCAGATACTCTGTCCTTACTTCCAGGTGTAAAGGTCAATGGAAGGAGCAGTGTTCTGTACAGTGTACGTTAAGAGAACCCCAAAGAGTGGCCGGATTTTGCAGCGGGGCCCTACACCTCTGTTGTCCCCAAGGGACAGGAAAAGAAGGAAGGAGCAGTGAAGTCCAGGAAAGTGTGTGTGGTGACTTCACAGCCGGGGGGTTAGGTGGCCGGCTTGCGTGGTTGAGGTTCTCTACCCCCCACTTGTGCAAAACAGAACAAGAGAAGAAGTAATGTCAGCTGAGCACATTTTTAATGAAGTTAATTCACAGAAATAAAATGGCCGTGGAGTCGCACATGTTCCTCAGTGATTGGAATATGCAGGGCCATGGGGTCAGCCCCTACCTTACAGTCCTGTCTTGAGTCCAGAGAAGCAGGCCTGGTGTATTATTGCCGCCCGCTCCCTTACAGGAAGTGTCGTTTTGTGTAAACGTGGGAGAGCAGGCGAAGACGGCTCTCCTGCTGGACCACTGACAAGTTGCAGGATCACAGTCGTGAGATCACGAACATTAAAATCTCCCCCCTGGACTTCCCATCCACGTCTCCGACCTGCTGGAGTTTTAGCTGGTGTTGGGCACGGGCCGCCACTGCTCTATGATGCATAAATCAGTGATCCCAGGGGTGAAGTTTCTCACACACTTCCTCTTCTTGGAGCAGGCACTTCGGGAAGAGCTGCATAGCAGCGCCACCGTGGGGCTGAGAAGCTGGCTGGGTCTAGCTTCCCCGGGGAAGAACCCGTCTCCCCTGCTGGGGGGTCTCTTAGTGGGCACCGGGGGGGCCGAACTACAGCTGAATTATGCAGCTGTCAGACCCGGGCATCCTCGTAACCTCTGGCTAGAGATCCTGAGACGTCCGTGGGTCAGTCTCTTGAAATCATAAGCAGAGCATGTGCGTACAGGCCTTTTATCGGCTGAGGGTAGGTAGTCTCCTCCAGGTTCTCAAAACTGAGAGCCACTGCTGCGAAACCTCTAGAAGTAATACAGATTTCCAAGCATAATCCCCACCCCCCACTGTACAACTGGGTGGGTCAAGCAAGTAGTAGCTAGCCATACATCACTTTTCTGACCATCCCAAGCTCCTTGGAATGTAAATGAGATTCATTTGCCAGATGAGAATTAGATAGAATTCATTTAAAACAACCGCAACAAAAATCCGGTAAGGGCTTAGGATGCTTGCAGCTCCTACGAGTTCGAATTGCAGGGAACCACAGGTTTACAAAGTCAGTAAATGTATCCCTAAATGAAAATGACAGGGAAACAAAAAATAATTTCTCAAATCCAGAGCTTTCCATGCAGTAAACTTCCACTTAAAATCCTGCTTTTTTTTTTTTAATGTTTATTTTTGAGAGAGCGGGTGCACATGCACACGAGCAGGGGAGGGGCAGAGACAGAGGGAAACAGAGGATCTGAAGCCGACTCTGCACTGACAGCACAGAGCCTGATGCGGGGCCGGAACTCCTGAAATGTGAGATCAAGACCTGAGCTGAAGTCAGACGCTTAACCCGCTGAGCCACCCAGACGCCCCTGGCGCCCCATTGTTTACAAAGAGGTGTTCCACCATTGCCCATACCTGCCCTGTGACCACAGGTGGTAGTGTTTCCCTCTCCAAGATGGGAGGACGGGAGCCTGTCACCCACAGTCACCCTGCCGCAGAGGGGCCAAGCTGTTTGGGGACCCAAGTGTTGCATTCCCCATGCTGTGGGGTACCCAGCGCTGGCCTGTCTGATCCCAGTCTCCAGTTCCACCTAATGAGTCCTATTCCTCCCGTTCCGAACCCATCTGGTCATTCAGGTGGTGCCTTATTCTCGTTTGCGCCTTCAAAGGTGCCGGCCCCGCTTCACCTGCAGCCGGATGGCTCTCAGAGAAGAGAAATTTTCCCTTTAAGCCTCTGACGAATATCCAGACGTGGTGCCACTGTGCTCTCCAGAGCAGAATTCCCTCTGATCAGCCTAGGGGAGCTGGCTGCCCGCCATGGCCCCGGAGAAAAGGCTTCGAGCAAGGGGTTTTGATCACCTTTGAGTTCCAGTCAGCAGAGGCAGCTCAGACTGCGGGAATAGACTTTAGAATTGGAAATGGCCTGCTTTTCAGAAACACAGAGCTAAGGGGCTCTTTCTCCTTCTCTTTCCTGCTGTGACCTTGGGTCAAGTGGCCTGTTTTCTCAGCAAGACCGGATAACCTTGCTAATCGTGAAAGGAGCCAGACAGCCCTGTGGTTTGAGGCTGTAGAAGAGAGGTCTCCCCATGTGCTACTTAACCTCCCGAGCTTGGGTGAGGGATTAACCACCTCTGATCAGCGCTGCCGGTGTTATCCGGGCCTCAGCACATCCAAAGCCTGAAGGCTCTTTTGCAAGAGACGTCGTCGTGTGCCCACAGCACGCAGGAATAACACTGAGTCCGCCATCAACGGAGTTTGTCACAAGTCTGGTTGAAGAGCTACTTTTAAAAACCACTCGCTCTGAGGCAGGACCCGGCTGACCAGAATCTGGGTCTTTAAACCCCACGTCTGATCTTAACCTTGTCCTTCCAGATCCCTGGGTCTCTGTAGTGATGGCTCTCTTCATTCCGTTTTCTTGCCAGGTCAGCGCTTATTTGGGGAGACCATCTTGGGGCTCACCCAAGGCTCCGTCTCCGACCTCCTTGCTCGCCCAAAGCCCTGGCACAAGCTCAGTCTGAAGGGCCGGGAGCCCTTCGTCCGGATGCAGCTGTGGCTGAATGACCCCAACAATGTGGAGAAGCTGATGGACATGAAACGGATGGAAAAGAAAGGTAGGCCCCAGCGCCTGCTCCACTGGCTGCTTTCTCGCGAATGAAGACGCCACTGCTTCATCCAAAGCTGGTGAAGGGCACTGATTGTGGGCCAAAGGGCTCTAAGGCAGGGCGGGGGGGGGGGGGGGGTCCCTTTTTTTTTTTTTTTTGACAATTATCAATTGAGTACCTAAGAGGAATGGGAAGGTTGGTGACTTTTTCTACCCAGTGAACTGAACCCAAATACATGTTAGCGTTGAGGGGGGCACTCTGACAGTTCCCCATGGTCGCCCTGGCAGTGTACCCCTTGTCACCTTGCAGGCCAAGAAGCGAGCATCATAGCACTCGGTGGTGGCCCATTTGTTGTCTTTGTCTTGGTGGGGGGCAGGGGGGGGCAGCCTATCTTTCTCACGTGGACCACGTGCCAGGGCCGTCCGTCTCCTGTCTTATCGGAGAGCTCATGAATAAACACAACGATGGATAAGGAAAACCAGGTGCCTCCATTAAGCTCACCCAGCCTGGTCTCCGGAAGAGCAAATTCCTGCCAGAACAGATCCCTCTTGCTGTTATGTTTCGGGCTGTGGGGCTGTGCGGGATTCAGCCTCCTTGAAGACCAAGTGTGGCTCTTCTTTCCGTGTGCATCTAGAGCCCTCTCAGTTGTTGACCATCATGCTAATTGGCAACCTTCCCGTTCCATGGAGGCCATGACACGGGAGAAATCCCAAAGCGGGGGCACCTTGGTGGTGGCAAGTAATGTTTGCTCTGGCACCTGCTGCTCCTCCTTAGTGAGCCCTCCCCACAGAGGGCACAGTGCTGTGAGCTCACAGGGTGGCCGAATCCGAGTTTCTTCGATGTGGGGACAAGGCACCACCCACCCATGTGGCTGAGGCGTGTGTGTCTGAGCCAGGCGCCAGGCACAGAGCCCAAGCTTGCGTCCCAAGTTCACCAAGGGAGTCTGCTATCTGCCGCCCGCTGCCTAGGGGCACTGTTGTCACCCAGCCAGGGCAAGGGCTGGGGCTTCCAGAGGAAGCAGGAACCTCTGATATTTCCTCCTAGAGCTCTGTGGGGTCGGGCCCTTGTCTAACGACGGAGATTTCAGTTCCTGAGGACCCCTATTCAGCACTGCGCTCAGACTCGGGCCACACAGCTCTGCCCAGTGTAGGCATATTATCCAGGAGAGGTGAGGCCCTGGCGGGATGAGCCTTGCCTGATGCTAACAGCTGGTCTAAGTAGGGAGCAGGCATCCAGACTCCCAGGCCACCCGGCTCTGAAGCTGGCGCTCTCAGATGTGTGTTGTGTGGACTCATGTCCAGAACCTGCCACATGGGGGCCACAAACCCAGGCAGCAGCCTGCCAACGGCTCTGACATCAGCCACAGACCTCTGGGCGGCTCTGGACTCCTGGTGCCACGTTACCCCCAAGGTTTTTTTAACTTTTCCCCCTTGGGAAATTTCAAACAAAAATGTAGAATGTATCATGAACCCCCTATATCACCGAGTTTCAACACTTATCAGTACTTACCCAAGCAATTTTAGAGCTCTCTGCGCTCTGTCAGGAGGCGGGGCCGGCCGCCTTGAGCTCCGTGAGGCTGCTGTGCCCTGTGCCAGAGAGCCCCCTTCTCCGGTCAGCCCTCCGCGGCCACCTCCTGCATAGCCTGCCATCGCTGCAGGCATCCGGAGGGGGACAGCCCTGGCTCCACCGCCCCTGGTGTGCTTCTCCTCCTAGGCCACTAGAAAAGGACTCTTGCCCCCACAGGTAGATCTCTGGGGGGTTTCACAGGCCTCCACTCTTTCTGCACAGGCTCTGGGCGCCATCTTGTGTTACAAAGGAGTTACTGTTTCCACCAGGCCCAGGCCCTCACGTCCCAAGGTCCCTAAAAGCAGCTGTGGCCCCATGGTCTTCTCCCTCTAGTAGGGATGCTAACTAGAGGAGCCTTCACCGGACACAGCAGTGGGTGACCCGGAGCACAGCACCTCCCTGATATCTGCCGATTACCAGTGGTCTGCCCGGTGGGAGCGGCCGGCAGACCAGACTCCTTTCTTCCTGGCTACTAGCAGTACGATATTCCTTTTCTTTGGGGGAAGATTTGCCTTCTCAGCTATGCCGCGGGTCTAATCATAAAATGGCAAGTTAGTTAAGGAAGTCCCAGCCTAGGTTTCTGCATCTGTGCAATGGGGACGGTAGTGTGAACCCCGTCTGGGTTGTGAGCGTTAGATACGGCACACGTAAGTGCTCCATACGTCACAGTTTCTCAGATGAGTTGGGTTCCTTCAAGCAGATGAAAGTCCATCATGCTCCCGGCTGGACTAGATGGCAAAGTGAGCGAGCACCGGGCAATCCAGACCGTGGGGTTCACGCGTGTGTCGTGCTTCCCTTCTCTTCCAGAAAGCTTTGGCCGCTTCTCCCGTTAGCTCGAATCTTGTATCGCTCTCCTTCCTTCTTCGTAAACATCTGGTCTGCCTTCTGCTTCCTGTCGCTTCACAAGACGGCCCTTGAACCAGCCTGTCCACACAGCCACCAGCACCTGGACGTGTGCCCGCACAGCCTGGGCTAGCCCGTGGGCGCCTCTCCCTGGTGGCTACAGATGGACTGACCCTGACAATCCATAGTCTCTCCTGTGACACTTTTCTGAGATCTGACCGCCAGTATGATTCCCTGCTGCAGGCTAGGGCACTGGCCACCATCAGGCAGGTCAAGGCAGGCAGTGCTGCCCAGAGCGGATGTGGGCCAGACCTCAGTTCTGTTACTTCTCAGCCGTGGGACCTGAGGTCCATCATTTCGCTTCCCTAGACCTCGGTTTCTTCACCTGTACACAGGGCGGCATGGTCCCTCTCCCACAGCGTACGTGAGAGGCTCACACCCCAGATGTTGGCCGTCCCGCTCCTCCTATTAAATACTATTGCCTCCCATCTCTCATCAGTTTTAAGAAGTTTTTGAGAATTTGCAGACTGTATTCTAAGCTAATCTACTAGAAAGATCACGATGGATGATTCACTGGCTCAAGTCCAAATAGTTTTTAACTTGAAGCATAGTTGGGGACGGGTGATGCCTAAGGTCAGACAAGGCACGTGAAGCCCCAACAGCATGGAGAGAACAGAGAACTTGAATCTGGAGGCACATCCCCTTTACTTCGCTGCCGCCCACTGCTCCCTCCCCACCAGGTCCTTCCACAGTAAAAAGCCATATCAAGGGCACAAGGACTCTTCTTGGCCCCAAGGGCAAGGGCAAGTCTCCCAGGGCAGGTGCTTGTTCCCTGAAGTGCCGAGCTCACTCCTCCCCCCGCCACCAGCCACCCGCCCTGCACTCCTGGACTTTTTCTCAAGACTGTAGCCCGTGGACTGGTGCCTCCATCCGTACCCATGCCCCACCTCATCCAGAGGCATTTTGAGACCCGTCAGACCCCATCCAGGGCCGGGCCTCAAGTTCTTTGATCTCCTCCACTCTGGGCTTTTCCCCAGGTCTTGCTGTCACCCACGACTACTCTACTCAAAGACTAAATTCAGGTACCCCCCTCACTGACCACATTCTGCTCTCCTGTCTTTCCATGTTTCGTGTTTCCATGGCTCATTCAGCCCCAGGCCCGCTGATCCCCACTGCCACACTTCTCCCCATCACTTTGCCATCTCAAGCCCTTACCTCCTCCCGCCAACATCCCAGACTCCAAGACCCAGCGCTTCAGTGCGCCCCGGCCATCGTGTGAGACACGGCCATCTCCCTCCAGCCTTCCCATTCCTCGTCACCCTGCAGATCCCAACCTCGGGTTCGTGCTCCGCCTGCCTGCCCCACCGATCTCCTCGACCACTCCAGGACTCCTGCCCGTCACTTCAGGTCACCGCTCCTGCCCTCCTACTTCAGCAGGAAAATGCTGGCCACCAGCTTTCCCCGCCGTAGCCCCTGCAAACTTGTCTGTCCCTCCAGCCCTCCCCGCCCGTCCTGCCTCCTGTGTTCAGGCGCCATCCTGGTGCACCTGCAGCAATCAGCTCGCTCACCTGTACCGCCAGCTCTCCCCTCTCAGCCTGGAAACACTGTCAGCTCGCTCTCATCTTCAAATCCACCCTCAGCCCTGGCTTTCCCTTCTAGAAGCCATCCCGTCTCTCGCTGTTCTTTTACATTGAGGCGTCTTAAAATAGCAACTCGTGCTCACTTCCTTCACCTCCTCACCTCCCGTTCGGTACTCAGCCTACAGCCACCTGGCTGCTTCTACTCCCACAGCCCCGCTGTGCCCCTTCCTCTCCCCCCCCCCCCCCCTCCCCCTGGTTATCTCCTAAAGCCATAGGGAGTCCTGGGTCCTTGGCAGACTTGCTGCAGCACTGACACTGGTGACCGTCTCTCCTCATCCTTTCTCTCCCAGTGTTGTCTCCTGGTTTTCCTCCCGTCTCTGGGTCCCTCGTGGGTGCTGCTTCGTGAAGGCACCCTCTGCCTATGGGTATCCCAGGGTTCCATCCTCAGCCTCCGTCTTTCTCATCGACGGCACGGACGGCAACCACAGTTTGTGTTCCAGTGGTCCAAAATTCCTCTCTCTGGCCCAGACCATTCTCCTGGCTTCATACCCACCCGTCTCACTACCTACAGGACATCTCCACGTAGGTGACCCAGAGACCCCTCCAGCTCCACAGTTTCAAGATGAACCACCGCCTTCTCCCTTCTTCCATGGCACCCAAACCAGAGACACCAGCACCCTCCTCCTCTCCCAGCCCGAGAGGCTTTTCCACCCTCCTCCACGCAGCCCCTCATGCGTCAGTCCCCCCGTCCTATCAGCCCTGGCCCTTACCATCCCCACACTCTCTGGACTTCCCTCCAATCCCACCAGCACTGCCCCAGCTCACATCTCTTTCATCCTTACCTCCTAACTGAGCACCTTCGTGCTGGCCCTTTCATCCTACACAGTGCAGCCACGGCAGCCCTTCCAGAACGCATGTGGCTGACCATGCCATTCCCGTCTGCAACCTTTTCATTTCTTCCCCCTGCCTCTAAGCTAAAGTCCCCACTTCCAGCCTACCCCGACGCTGCCCGTCTCTCCCACTCCTCCTTCCCCCGCCACACCCGCATGCACACGTGTGCGATCTCTCTCTCTCTCTCTCTCTCGAACTGTGCTATCTCCTGCCCCTGTGCCTTTTTTGCACATGCTGCTCTCACTTTCTGGAACAGCCTCCTACCACCTTCTACCTCGTCATCTCTTTCCCAGGTTAATCACTCTTGGCCTTCAAGATCCAGCTTAAACACCATCTCTCCTGGGAAGTCTCCCTTGACCCCTCCCCGGGCAGGGCTGAGTACCTCCCTGGGTGTCTCTCTCGCTGCCCTCCCCCCAGGTCACCTGTGCCCTCCCCGCGTCCCCCACTGAACCGACAGGCAGGGCCAGCCGGCCACGTCACGTTACCACAGAGTAGGCGCTTGACGAGTGTGTGCTAGGTTTCAAAACGATTCTGGGCCAAGGGTTCCGAGATGCTCTCGGAAGAGCAGGGCAGAACGGCCGGCTGTCACGATGTACCCAAAAGTGTGAGGCGACAGCGCACCGTGGCGCTTTTGGGGGGCAGGGGCCGGGGTCATCTCCCAGCCAGGCCTCACCTCAGTCTGCCTTCTCTCCCTCCCTCAGCCTACATGAAGCGGCGACACAGCTCAGTCAGTGACAGCCAGCCCTGCGAGCCCCCCTCCGTTGGCATCGACTACAGCCAGGGCGCCAGCCCCCAGCCCCAGCACCAGCTAAAGAAACCACGCGTGGTGCTGGCTCCGGAAGAAAAAGAAGCTCTGAAACGAGCGTATCAGCAAAAGCCATACCCGTCACCAAAAACCATCGAAGAACTCGCCACCCAGCTCAACTTGAAAACCAGCACCGTCATCAACTGGTTCCACAACTACAGGTACGGTCCCAGTCCGGCCCTCGGCCCGTACATCCGGGCTCTGAGAGAGCAGTGCACTGTAGCCCCTGGGGGGGGCCGGTCTGTCCTGCACAGAAGGACTGGTAACGGTGCACAGGGATGACGTTCTGGGGTCTTGGCCCTGGCAGGCTGGGGACTAAAGGCTCGGTGTTTGGTCAGTTAGTTTGCCCTCTTAGGTTTCATTGGAGTTTTTAACTCCCAAGATGGAGGATCACATCGTCAGCAACGATCCACGGCTGCTGTTCCCCGGAAAGCGAGATCACGTAGGGAGAGTGTAGGTGGCCACGGCTCCGTAACAGCGAACATGTCTTAGCAAGACCCAACGGGTCCCTTACAGCATTGTCCTCCAAATCAGCCTGATTCGTTTCATAGTGAACTAAATCCAGTCATGTTAATGAGATTTATTGAGCACCTACCAGATCTCCAGACACTGAGCCAAGTGTTTATTTTGAGAGAGAGAAAGAGAGAGAGCACGTGCGAGGAGGGAAAAGGCAGAGAGAGAGAAACCCAAGCAGGCTCCACAGAGCCCAACAGGGGGGCTTAATCTCACAAACCATGAGATCAAGACCTGAGCCAAAATCAAGAGTCAGACACTTAACCAAATGAGCCATTCAGGTTCCCCTCATGTGCATTTTACAGATGGAAGACCTGTGTCTCACCCGGGCTAAATACCTGCCCCAGGCATGTTAGGCTAGGGCCTAGTGCTCTCCCAGGCAGCCGGGGAGCCACAGGGATTCGTGTCTCGGACGGGGCCCTGCCTTATCTCTTAGGTTCTGCTGCCATTCCCTAAGCGGCCCTGGAAACGAACCCCCAGGGGCTAAACAAAGTGAGGAGTTTGAAAATATTAGACGCGACCCAAAACAATACCTTTATTGCCGGCGAAAGCTAAGTTAGCATTTATGGCACAGTATGAGAGCCAGACAGACCTGCCACCTGACCCCTGGAACCAGGCAGGGGGGAGCCACTATGGCAGCACTGTCCCCAGCCGGCCTCCCATGCACAGGCTGGCTCCCACGAGGACAGAGACAGCACACAAACTGAGCACAGCCAGCTGACTCATCCTAAATGTACAGATGAGCGAAGACCAGAAGCAGAGCGAGGCTAGCAGTGGCAGCAGTGGCGCTCCCTCTACCTGGAAGGAAGCTTTGAGAGCAGTGAACGAGTGACACGACGGAGAATGCATGGAGACCTGGGCAGACATCCACAGGAGCCTCTCTCTGCCAGGTGTTACGCAATCCCGTTTTTAGTTCCTAGACACAAAGGTGCATTCGAATATGTTCTTTCAAGTCTTCTGCAAGCTACGTCCATTTTATTTGTTTTTTTTAATGTTTATTTGTGAGAGAGAGAGAGAGAGAGCATGAGCTGGGGAGGGGCAGAGAGAGAGGGAGACACAGAATCCAAAGCAGGCTCCAGGTTCTGAGGGGTTTGAACTCACAAACCTTGAGATCATGACCTGAGCCAATGTCAGATGCTTAACCAACTGAGCCACCCAGGCACCCAAGCTATATCCACTTTAGTGCAGGCATGGGTCCTCTGGAGATTCTGGAGTTATCTGGGTCACGTGGCCACCTGTTGCACAAAACCGTTCCAAAACCATTTCCCCTGGCCCTGCTGGGGTCCCCTCATTCCCCAGATCCTCCCCTGCAGGCCTCAGTTGAACGGCCGTCACTGCCTCCTGGCCAGGGCATGCTCTTAGCTTCCATCACTCATGTTCCCGAAAACCGTGGTAACGCCCATCACAGTACCGGTGGTCAGGCTCACTGTGGAGACGCCCCGCATGTGCATCTAATGTGAGCAGAGTCCACCACACACCACAAAAGTCAGAAAGAAGGGGGAGACAGGAGGAAGAGCAGGAGAACCTCAAAACTTAGGAAATGAGCTCAGATCTGCAGATTGAGAGTAGATGCTCAATAAATGTTTTCTCGCGAAAACAACCGTAACAAAGCTGGCCAGGCTGAGGCAAATGGAAGAACCAAGGGCAGAGATTTGCTTCAGCTGCTGAGATCTGGAAAGATCCCCGGCAAGAGGTAGGAGACATGCAGAACTGAGAAGAATTTTATAAGCCATCTAATAGATGAGGAGTGAGCACTAGGTCACTCAGAAGTGGCATAAAGCCGCAAGAACTGGGGTCACTTGGGTCACCTGGGGGTGGGGGGGCAGGTGCAGAGCAGAAATTCAGACGGAGTGCGTGCCCCCTCCGTGGCTTGCGGCTCTTCCAGCCAAACGCTCTGAGTGGAGACCAGCCCCATAGATCCCACAGAGCTTCGTGTAAGAACTGGCGCCCAGCAGCACTTAGCCCACATGCCCAGACTTCCTTTTCTTTTAAATGTTTACTTGTTTTAAGAGAGATCCAGAGCAAGCAGAGGGGGGTCAGAGAATCCCAAGCAGGCTCCACACTATCAGCGCAGAGCCCAACAGAGGGCTCGAACCCACAGACCATGAGATCATGACCTGAGCAGAAACCAAGAGTCGGACACTTAACCGACAGAGCCACCCAGGTCCGTGACACATGTACTGAGTTCCTAAGGAAGGAGCTCGTCTCTTACATTCTGCAGGAGTTAAACAGGAGAAGTTGATTTTTCTCCTACCCATGGGAACCCGTGGGGGGTGGAGGGGGAATCAATTTTTACCGGAAGCAAAAAATAAAACTTTGCTTCCTCTGACCATTTCACCCTCAAGGAATCAGAAGTATCTTAGGGTGACCATTACCCAGCAACAGGGCTACGAACGCCAGAACAGTGTGCCCCAGGACAGCGGGTGTTCCCCCCACCACCACCACCGAAGAACAGGTCCAGCAGGAACTCTTCTGAGCCCGAAATACCATGGCACCCTGCGAACCTCGCCTTCCGTGGCTCTGCTCCTGGGACCTGGTCTTTCTAACTCAGAAGAGGCTACTCCTCATGGACGTGGAGACAGGTCTGAGCAAGGAAGGATGAGGTCTCCTGCCTGCAGCGCACAGAACGTGTGCCAGGCACGGGGCCAGGAGCTTGATCGCTGTGTCATCCCGTCAGATCCTCTGATCAGCCGCGGAGCACAGCGCTACCGGCCCCATCTTCCAGACAAAGGTCACACGTGTTCACTCAGCTGACGAGGGTGGCAGCCAAGATGCCAGGCCCCAGGCACAAAAGTGTCCCCCCACCCCTCTGCCTCTGCTTTAGCACCTACAACAGGGCCTCTGGCATCCAGAATGCAGCTGGATGGTCAGAATGGTGCCCTTTATTCTTCTGGGACTACTCCATGTCCCATATTATACATTATATTTTATTCCTAACATCTCTTCAAGGAAGAGAGCATTCTCCATAATTTTCAGATAATCCTGAAGCTCCAAAAGGTTCAGGAATTTTTGCCAAGTTGCCTAGCTACTAAGCTTACCCACCCAGGTTTGCCTGGTTCCACAAAGCCTGTGCTCTGGTCTGGGGCGAGTCTACGCTGGGACTCAGGGTTACAGCCTGGTAGACCTGTGGCCCGCCTGCCTGGCCTCCCACCTCCCCAGCCAGGGTGGGATGGAATCAAGTGTTCACCCCAACTGGCACTCTTGGCTGCCAAGGGGCCTAAAAGGCAGCAGAGTAGGCCTGCCCTCACAGCACAGTGTCCAGGACCACAGTAGCCCACAGAGAGGACAGTCTTCCGTTATCCCTGGGAACTTGGGGTGGGGGGGGTCCTTTAGGACCTCACCCTGAAGCTCTCGCTCAGAAACCATCCTCAAGACAAGAATCAGAGCTCAGGGAGCAAATAACAGTGTTGGCAGATCACTGCCACCAGGGTTCTGATATACTGGGCTAACCTACAGCCAGATTCTCCAGGGCGTCAGCACTGCCCACATCCAACACAACACCCGGCATATAGTGGGCTCTCAAACCAAGTTACCTTCAGGGCGCCTGGGTGGCTCAGTCGGGTTAAGTGTCCAAATTCAGCTCAGGTCGTGATCTGATCTCACAGTTAGTGGGTTCAAGCCCGGCATCAGGCTCTGTGCTGACAGCTAGCTCAGAGCCTGGAGCCTGCTTCACATTCTGTCTCCGGCATTCTCTGCCCTTCTCCTGCTTGTGCTCTGTCTCTCTGTCTCTAAAAGAAATAAACATTAAGAAAATAATTGAAAAAAAAAATAGGTTGCCTTCACTGGGGTCTGTGTACGCAGAAAATATTTTTATGCCTGCCTGACCCAAGGGCTTTCTGCAGCCGCAGTTTCTACAAGACAATAGGCTTTGTGCTCATTGACCTGAGGGTGCTTTTCCACTAACTGTTGGCACATTCATCAGAGGCTTTTCAGCTCCTTGGAATAACCACCTAGAAAGACTTCTCATCCAGCCTAGTACAGTGAGCGAGGAAGAGGAAACTCAGGCACAAAAAGCAGACTTAACGAGCCATTTCGTGATGTCACCAAGGGCCCCAAAACAAAGACGGCCAGGGCCCATCTGTAGCTGCTTCCTTCACAGCCAACAAAGTATGGGGGCTTGATTAAAACACGCTTGCTGCGTAGGAGCACGGATTTGGTGTCCTTCCTGTTTGTCCAAAAGTGACCCTTCCCTGATCTCCTTCTCTTAAAGGAGGGAATTGGTTGAAACATAATCTGGTAGATCCCTGCCAGGGCCTTGACCCCTGACCCTCTGGGCGACTAGCATTGGTTCTCTCTTATGAGGTCCCAAGTCCCGATGACGAAGCCGTGGCCATCATCCGTTCTGCATTTGCACGCGTTAGTTCAGTCCTCATTTATTACCGTGTACCAAGCACCGTGCTGGGCCTGGGGGTGTGCAGAGAATGGAGGTGGGGTGGGACGGGAGATGGAGGGAAGGTGCGGGTGAACGAGTGTGGCGCGCCACGCTGCTGGGAAAGAGGGGGCTGGCACTGCACCCACGGGACAACTTGGCCAAAGGCACTGAGTTTGGGAAGTAGCCGGGGCGAGGCTCCGGGCTGGGGCCGGGGCGGGACGCCCACGGAGTCGGAGAGGGGCCCAGCTCACGGCGCTCCCCCGCTTGTGTCTCGCAGGTCTCGGATCCGCAGAGAACTGTTCATTGAGGAGATTCAGGCTGGGAGCCAGGGCCAGGCCGGGGCCAGCGACTCCCCTTCAGCCCGGAGCAGCCGGGCCGCGCCCAGCTCGGAGGGCGACAGCTGCGACGGCGTGGAGGCC
>NC_043707.1:29874980-29877958 GCF_006229205.1 Suricata suricatta | reverse complement strand
GGCGGGCGCCGACTCCGCGGCCTGGACCGTGTTCCGCACTTACCGCCCTGCGGGCCACAGGGCAAAATCGCCATAGGCCAAGGTGCATATAGAAAACAAAGGAGCATTAAGCCCAATCTATGTCGTGTTTTCAAGGAAGAAAACGGAAATGTGTAGTCGAGCTTTTTTGTACCCTGAAGTGTTTTTTTTATTGCCCTAAGTGATTTCCACAGGTTCTGGAATAACTCTTACAGCTTTGCCTTGCGCCCTCCTCTTTCGTGTGGGCTTTAAAAAAAAAAAAATCAAACCCACATATTAAAAGGGGGGCTTTTTATCTGCCATCTAATGGCTTCAGAGCGATAATACACTATTATCTTCTTAAACCAGGAAAAAAAAAGGGGGGGGTGGGAGGGGGGATTTTTCAGAAAAATTAAAAAAGAAAGGTTTTGTAGCTGTTCAGTTGCCACTAAGAGATTGCACAGTCAAACCGACTCTAAACACACTAGTTTGGATTCCTAAATATTTTCAAGTAAAGAATCTTCTCGTTTGAAACTTTGAATTAAAATAAAACACATTTACTCCACATATTTTTTAACAGAAAGAGAAGTCACATCAGGAAACGATCTGATTTTGTGGTAGCTGACGTAGTGTTTTCTTGTACGTGAATAGAATCCTGACATGTAGTGCACATGATCCATAGCTTTAACTGGCTCTGGGCTTTTGCCGGCCAGGGTCTGTTTAATACACTCCATTCTAGGCCAAATCAGGACAAAAAGAAAAGATCCGAATCTAGGTATTTTATAATCTGCTTTTTAACCTCTAACCGCAGAGCACGCTGATCAGACCTCATATCTCGGAGGTTAGGAGACAAGTTAGAACTGTAGCATGTCCCCGTTCATTCTGTTTTAATTTATGGTGTCTACGTCTGCGTTAGTGCGTCCACGCACGTGCGAGCGTGTAAAGGAAGGAGGAAAGAGTGGGCCGCCGAGGTGGCAGCAGGCAGCTTGGGGGGGGACGGGGACGGGGTGGGGGGCACAGGAGTCCCGCCCGCGTGGTCAGCAGGCTTTCCTTGGCACAGAAGGCGGCACACCTCCCAGCCCTCTCCCGGGCGCCTGATGGACTGAGCCCCACCAGGGGCCGCCACTGCCGCCCCCCCCACCCCCGGCCGAGGCAGGGCTCTCGCTCCCGCGCGCGCGCTCTCGCTCGCTCTCTCTCTCTCCCGCTCTTCCCACCACAAGCACTGAGGACTGTTGACCGTCGTGGGAAGCTTCCTTCCCTGCAGAGGAGAGAACGTGGCAGCCGGGCTCTGCCCTCACCCCTGTAGAGATGGCCCCCCGCTCCCGCCAAAACGTTGTTGCTCTTCCCTTCCAAACCAGACCATCCATTGGCCCTTCATTCATCCTGCCTCTTGGAACAGTTCTTTTATGCACAGTGTAGGGCAGTCTAAGTACAAACCTGAAGTCTAACTTGTCTCTGATTCCTCCCGTTGTCTATGTGTATATGCGTGAGACTAGAGGTGGGTGAGAGTATGCGTGTGTGCGTGTGTGCAATTTTATACGTCTGTGTATTTTCTTAAGTACCTGTGCACACATAGAGTGCATTACTGCCACCTTTTTTCAATAAGCTGTTTTATCAGTTATGGCTTCTACAAGTTTGCTAATTTAGACTCCTTTATTGCCATATCTTTAAACTAACAATAGATGATTTCGGTATATATATATATATTTTTTTTTTGCTTATTTATAGGTGCTGTATTTTATTATCTGATTGTTAGGAAGGGATGAAAGGGGCAAATATTCTTTAGAGGGATAGACTGCCGGCAGTATTGGGTATAATTTACAAGATGTAGTTGTCATACTGTATATTACTGATTGAAAACTTTTTGACCGTATTGTGTATCATTGAAACCTTTGTCTTAGGTCAACATCTTTGGATGGCATTTTAATGGTGCATTCATTATTTCTTAAGTTTAATTAATATTACCTTTTTTTTTTTGATTGGGGGGGTGGGAGGGAGTTATAATTTTCAAGGTATGCTCCCGCTATTACACCTCAGTGTGCTTGTATTAATTAACTTGTAGGACTTTGACTGTAAGATGTGAAACCACATTTCTTGCATGATGTTTTAGAAATTACGTAGTTCATTTACAGTCGTTTAACCTGCAACTGCAGCACTTAGTTAAAGTTTTCACAAATTTAAGAGTCACTACACTAAAGACAATGCCTTTTCATGAATAGGAAGTTTTCAGAAGGCTCTAGGAGGCTGGGAGGCAGGCTGTTTGCCTTTTGATGATTGTATCATCTCTGAACTTGATAACCTGGTTCAGTGAGAAGAGAATTCAAAATGGAGGAGCTTAAGGGAAGCAGATGAACATCTGGCTCGATTCAGGTGCATTAAGAAGAGAGAGTTTGCATGAGTGACCCCCCCCCCAGGCCAGCGAGTAGCAGAGCCCCTGACAGTACTGTGGTGTGCGCTCCACAAAAACCTCGAGGGAATCCTGTCATCATGTGTGATGAATCTCTAAATATCTGATGTTTCATTGCCATGAAAAGCAGGGATTTAACCAGAAATATTAGGGTAGTGTTTTAGTTTTAAAGGCATGACTGTTATTTACAAAGGCGTTAAATCCAAGTTGAAAAAGTATAGATTTGTCCATCCTAGTGGCCAAATAGTAACAGTCTAAAACAGTCACTTTGGCTCTTCCAAGCGAGTTAGTCATTTTTGTTGGGTTGTGGTGGTGGTGGTGGTGGTGGTGGTGGTGGTTTTTAAACTAGGTTTTTGTTGACTTCCACTCTACCTTTTTTTGCCAGACTTACATCTGGGTGCTCGATACAATCAGTTGGTTAAAGTTTGCTTGCGGTTCTGTGTTTGTATTTTTTCTCTATTTATATATTTTTTTTATCGTGATCCCATCCCTATGATATTTTGTGTTCAGCTTTCACTGTCTGTAATACTTCTAAGAGCTGCCACTAAATAACAGAAACCTGTGGGGGGGGGGG
>NC_043707.1:29852748-29874880 GCF_006229205.1 Suricata suricatta | reverse complement strand
CGGGGGGGGGGGGGGGGGGGGGGGCTTATCTTCAGCTGGCTGGCGCTCCAAGCTGCAGCCCCCACAGGCAGCCGACCTCCTCCTCTTTATGCTCCATCAGTTTAAAAAGCTGATTTGTACCTCTCCCCTGGGGAAAACGGTTCCGTATAAAACACTAACACTTAATTACAAGCTCCATTATACCATTTTAAATGGCTTCTTTTTGTTAATTGGAGGCAGTGTTCATAACTTAAGGGTTTTGCCATTACTTAGCTGGCTAAGTGGAGGCTCGGTGTAAAATCCGTGTTCGCGTTCAGCCTCTTGACCCTTGGTTCCTACCCACACTCCCTTGTGGCATCTGAGGTGGAAGGGGTGAGGGTTCCGTCCTCGGCCTGTGCCCGCTCGCTTCCACCGTCTGGCTCCCAGGCGACCGCCAGCCTTGAACTTCTGGATCAACCGGCAGGTCTGGGATCTCTGTCCACCAGACTGCTCTTCTTTAGAAAGGATTACCACAGCCATCTAGCTCAACTTGACTTTTCTCAGAGCCGGCCTGCATGGAGAACGTCGTGTCATGAGGTGACTCATGGGCCGCAGACCGACCCGGGATGCAGGCTTGGAGAAGTCTCCAGGAAATGCCAGGATCTTGACCCATATGACTACTATCAAACCATGGCCACTATGTCTGTGCAAGTGATTGAAGCAAAAAGATGACAGTTGCCTCCCTGCCCAGTCTCCTTCCTTTGGCATCTTTGGTTTCCTCCCCATTTAAAAATCATCCCCTCCGATGTGGATGTTCAGGTCTACGGGTCGGTGGTCCAGACCCACAGTGTTACAGAGCTTGGGGTTGAGTGTTTCTCTGGGCCCTCTCTGGCCATGGGAGACCCTCCCCATGTACCGCCACCACCCCCCCGGCCCAGCTGGCCAGCTCTAGGAGGAAGGAAACCCCTCATCAGCCTCCCTGGCCCAGAGCCATGTGAGTCGTGGAGCTCGTGAGGAAACCAAGCAGAAGGCACGTGGTACTCTAATCCAAGGGAAAGCACTGGTGTCGGCCCGTTGCCCTAAGATCATGCCCTAGTCGTGCCCTAAGCAGTTGGGACAGGAGTGTCCGGACGGCTCAGTCTACAGGCCAGTCGGTGCCTTGCCGGCTGCGGGTGCACTGGGCACCCCCTGAACGCCTGCGCTCCCTCGCAGCGCTGATCCATGAACTCTGTGGACATTCTATGCAATGTTTCTCATTCCTCTTTAGAAAAACAAACCTCCCTGAAAGTAGCAGCGGGGCCAGGGGCGAGGTGTCTGCACGCCCTTCTGGGATTAGCACAAAGTGAACCCATGTCAGTGACCGACCACATCTGGAGCTGGGGACAAGGGCCGTTGCCTTAAATGCACTATGCCAGGCACCTCTCGACAGGCCTGTAAAAACACGAATCCGCCCTTAGGCATCCCAAGCCCCCCCCTCTTCTGAGGCCAGCCGTGCCGGGGAGATGTAGCAAGACGAGGTTAGGGCGCTTGTGACCAGCGTGGCCATTAGCCACGTCCCTTCAGACAGAAGGTCTGCTTCCCTCTCTGGATGTCCTCCCTCGTCAGCACACGCCTCCTCCGCCCCCTTCTACCTCACTGACCTGTGCTCCCGCTTGACATTACTCCCCACCCCAAGCCCCTCCGAACCGCGAGGCACAAGTGGGCTCCGGCATGGGAAAGAGGGAAAGATCTAGAAGCGTGGCATTCGTGCATGTGGCTTGGCCTGGTGGGCAGGCCTCTTCTCTTTTGTGAGCACAACACGGACAGACAGCTGTGCTCTGCGAGGCACATGGATTTTTCTCTTGACTTCCACCTGTTCCTAACGCTCTGACAGCTGTTTCCTTTGCTGGCAGGGGCTGTCTCGGGCCTCAGAGGGCCTTGTCTTTGGCCTGTCTTTGCTTTCTGCCCATTCCTGCTCAGCTGTTAAGATCCGTCACAGCCATTTCCCTCGCCCTGGGCTGCCCCTAACTGGCCACGTGAGGACACTTTCCCAGGATCCCTGCCTGGCGTTGGGGAACGCCGCCTCTATTGTCTCTGGCACAGGGAGGCTCTGATTTCAACTCCACTGTGAGACCTTCTTTGGAAGCCTATGGAAGATGAAAGGAGATGTGTTGTCCAGTCCACAAACCGGGTCTTCAGTCACATGACTCTTCCCAGAAGACTATGCCAGCTTGGGGGCAGGGCGGGGGGACCAAAAAACCGCTCCCTGAGCCGCTGGTTAGCTGTGGGTCCCACCGTGTCTGGTGGCCAGAGTGTTCTCCTGACGGAAAGACTGGGAGCCTAAGGATGTGTGCCATTATCGCGTGCTCGCGTATTTGCCAGGAAAGCTCGCGTTTTAACAGGTCCCCCGGCGCTTTTGTGGTTTCGTCTGCCCCTTGGTGGCAACAGGGGAGCCTTCGTGATCACCCCCTCCCCACCCCGTACCCAGGGCCGAGCTCCCACCCCAAGTGGCAAGATGGTGGCCTGGGACTCTGATATGATATGGTCCCATTGCCCAGAACGTTTGCTGAGAGAAGGGGTCCAGTTTGACAAAATTGTTTCCATTCCCATCAGTGTCTGCCTTTTTGTAGACGAAAACCATCAGGAAAAGAAAAACAATTCCCAATGAAAGTTCCGAAAAGACCCAGCCTGTGAACCCTTTACAGATGTGCTGAAAATCGGAGGCCCAAACCCAGGGAGTGAATCTGGAAGGCAGAGGAGGGGCGTGGAGAGCAGCGAGCTGGGCAGGAAGTGAGCCCCGCCCTGGCTCCCTGCCCCAGCAACCCTGGAGCTTCCCCCTGCGTGGGGAAGAAGGAAAGGCAGCTTCCCCGGCTCTCCCACTCCGGACCCACCCACCCCCACCCACCCCCACCCCCCGCCCAGGCCTTGCAGCCCTTCCTCCGCCTCCCCTCCAAAGATACCGTGACCAGGCGGTCAGCGGTGTCTCCATTCTCATCTTTGCATGAAGTGACATTTAGCTTTAACAAGACATTTCCAAAGCGCCTAGTCTCCTCCGGAATGCTAACTTGAAAAGTTGGGCATTGTAGGCGAAAAATCCTAAAAAAAAAGGCTAGTGAGAGAAAGGCATTAGGCTATGCATAAATGTGCACTTCCCCATTCCCCCCCTGTTATTAACCTTTTAAAATACCTTTGAGTTACTTTCATGGATCATTTTAGCTTCTCCGATAATGTTAAGTCTAGTCTGTGTTGCTGTCATTTCTGTACCATTTAGGCTTTAATTTCTACCACAAAATATGCTATATGCTATGTATCAAGCTTTCTGTGATCAGAAAGGAAAGGTGCCTTATATCCCAATGTCACGGCTACATCCCTATGGAAAAAAATAATCAGAAGCACAGTGTGTACGGAAGCGTTGGGACTTCCGTTGGTGAAACCAGACACCATTCAGCAAGATGCATCAAAGTGGCACGGGGCTACTTTTGTTTGAAAGTTTCTCCCCCTCTTCATTTTCCCTTCTTTTCTTTTTTTTCCCCCTTCCTTTTTTTTTTTTGTAGTTTGCTTTAAACAGAAAGCACTTAAGTAGATGACTATGTGTAAAAAGCTCTGTGCAATAGAAATCATTTTTCTTCATTTTTTAAGAGATAATGTATTGCACACCAAATGAACTCAAAGTAAGCTTTAGACCAGGACGATTCAGGTTGTGGGTGAGTATGTTCACTGTAGTTCCGTTTGTTCACGAACTGAAGGGAAAACAGGCCTCCCCAGTGTCCCCCTAGCCCCCTCCAGTCTCAGCCCGCCTCTTACTGACCACCAAGCACGGGGCCCCCGGGCACCTGCTGGAACGGCTGGCTGGGCGGCAGGGGTGGGAGGCGGTGTTTCTGACCCAGCGGCTAAGAACCCTCCCAAGTGCGAGACCACAGCCATCCCTTCCAGCACTTAACCTTTTCTTGTTGAGATGGATTGACTGCTACTGACCTGCCAGCGTGCGTGAGGAGAATTATAAAAGGATGTTTCCTTGAGAAGAAAAAAGAATTATTTCTATTCTCTTCTATTTATTGTTAGGTTAATCATTTAAGTACTTATCAGGAGTGTATTGTTGTTTTGTGTTGTTGTTGTTGTCATTGTTGTTATAAATGCTTTTTGCTATCACTCCAGTGGTTACTGTCTTCTGCCTCCTGCCCTCTCCCCCCCACCCCCCAGTCCCCAAAAGAACCGAAGCGTCTGGGGATTTGACTGGGAGGCCAGAGGGAGCTTCTCCAGCAGAATCAGACGTCTGTGTCCAGAGTAGCCACTCAAAAACTAGCGGTCTCCGCATGTCTAACTTTTTAAATGAGAGAGTCGAAGAACACTCAGTGGGAGGAGCTGCAGAGACTTAGAAAAGCAAAGTTCAGTTCCCCAAAGCCTCCTAGAGCCTCTGGTTAAGACTTCTGGGTTCATGAAGTTTCAGCGAGCCCTGGTCAGAGAGCGCAGCGTGGCCGCGGCCTGGTGGAGACTGGCTTCCGAGGGAGAGAACGGTGTCAGGCCGCTGTTTGTTGGCTTTTCTCGTTATTGTGGTTGTTTTCTTTGCATACTAAGTTGGTCAAAACCATCTTCCGATCTTGAGAAGCAACAGTGTTTTCCAGTCCGTCTGTGGCTTGAGGACCCACCCCAGGGAGGTGGGGGGAATCCCCTCTCCCCCTTAATGCGGTGAAGCACTTAGAGGGAGTAACACAGCCCATTGCTTGCTAATCAGGTGTGAAGGTGAGATGGGGGGGCCAAGAGAAGGGGGCTCCCCACCAGGCCGAGGTCGAGGTTGGGCCACCCAGCTGACCCCCGCTCCCAGAGGGCCCCCCCAACCCCACTCCCTTTCTGTGACATGACTTTTCCCCTTCTCTGAAATTGTTGGGGGTCGATTTTGTTCTCATCTCTGAAAGAAAGCCCACCAGTGAAATAACCTCCCCCATCTGCCTCCCCCCTCCGCCCCAAAGAGTTCTCATTTCTCTCGAATTAGTCTATGCATTTCTCTCTTGAGCCGTTTTCTGCCTCTTTCCTGGGGAAAACGGGCCTCGCCTGTCCCACCGAGACTCCTCAGAAAATGCTGTGCATTTTGGAGACGTGAGGATTCATGCAAAAATCTTTACCGCATTTGAGAACAACTCATTAGAAAATACAAGTGGGGAAAAACAAAGGAGAAGAAGACAAGACAGGTTTCCCCATGTCCCCCTCCACTGAGTAAGACCTAGCTCATTGCAATGTGCAATAACTACTTGCCGCGGGTTGCGCCACGCTCCTGCCCAGACTACTAACACAGCACAGAAGACAAGCGCGCTCGCAGGGTGGCCGACTTCTTCCGGAAAACTCTCCATAAGCTCAGCCCCCCTCCCCGCCACCCCCTCCAGTGTATCGTGGTGTCTTACATTTTAGCAGTATTTTATATTTTCTGTAACGCACTAAGTCTTAGATGTTTCTAGAGCTCGTTTGTTAATACAATCACAGACCTTTTTTTTTTTTTTTAAATCCTCATAGAGACCCAATTGACCAAAAACAAAAACAAACAGACAGACAAAAGGCGTCGTGTTTTATACAAATAGCTTTGAGAAGCGTCTGTTGTGTTGCTGTGACCCATCTCCGGTAACGTTTTTTGTTTTTTTTTTCTTGCTATTTGTTTTGGACCTTAAGAGTCAAAAGTTGACCCAGCTGGCGTGGGGGTGGGGGAGGCACCCGTCGGCCCTCGGCGTTGTCCCTTCTGTCTTTGGTTAGCCATACGATGTTCGTTCTCAGCACTGTACAACGGTCCCTATATGATATGGAGAAGCAATATCACTGTATGAAACTCACACCATGTATTATTATTATTCACTAGCACCCTAGGTGTGATAATTGAAGTAAATATCTTTTATACAAACACAAGAATGTGTGGGTTGTTTTTATTTAAAGTCCCCGGCCTGAGGGAAAGCAGCAAACACTGACATTCTATGTCCAAAGGGCACCTCAAGGATTGCCATTCCAGAGGCGCCTGGGCGGCTCCGTCGGTTGAGCATGAAGCTCTTGGTTTTGGCTCATGGTCCCAGGGTTGTGGGATCGAGCCCCACGTCGGGCTCCTCGCTGAGTGTGGAGTCTGCTTAGGATTCTCTCTCTCTCTCTGCCCCTCTCCCCTGTTCGTGCGCTTGCTCTCTCTCTCAAAAAAAAAAAAAAATTGCCATTCTAGAGGTAGCCATCCCTCCACCTTCCAGTGCCCCCTAATGGCAGGTGTCACAGAAACCTGGCTTGGGGTAGGATGCACCGGGCTCTGGGCTCTGCTCCACCAGGGCTGCATCCAGGACTGCGTCCCTGCTTGCTGTCGTCACCCTTACTGCTTGAGGACCAGGAATGGTCGTCGGCAGTGCTGAGCAAGGCACTAGGCTGATGGTAACAGCCCCGTAAGTGGGGCCCCAGAGCCACAGCCAAGTACCTCTGCAAAGCAGCCCGCACCCAGCCAGTGGCCTGGCTTTGCCTGCTCTGTGGGGATCTCCCATCTTGTCCCTGAATCGTGACGTGAAGGACAAGCCAGGGCCACTGGTTAGTGCAAGCAAGTGAGTGGGAAGAGGAAGGAAGAAATGATGTCTGTGGGTTTCTGGAATGATCGGACTCTTGAGAAGGGTTCTCCAGCCAGCACTCGGGGCTGGAGGCAAGAGAGCTCAGCAGAGTTGGCTGCTCGGTGGTCTACGTGCTCTTGACTGAGGATGTCTCTCACCTTGAAATCTAGAAGGTTGGAAAAGAATTGCCATTCCTCACCGATGTACGACTGCGGGGGGAGGGGGTGGGTGATTAGTTTGTTGTGCATTAATTTGTATGTTTCAGAATGAGACGCTCCGGATGTGACACAAGACCCTCAGTGATCCTCCCTCTAGTGGGAGGAGCCCTCCAGGCACAGGACAGTCCCCCACCAGTGCCAGGCGCTTCCGGCAGCCCTGAGCCTCATCTGGTCACTCAGAGACTGAGCGCGTCTAGTGCTGTCCCCAAATATCTGTCCCCACCAATGGGAGAAATGTGCCTAAAACCAACAGAACTCTGACTTCAACAAACTTTAAGTCTGATGCAGCTAACATTATCTGCTACTTTTCGGATCGCTAGTTTAGGTATGCCCCGCCTTCCCCTTTAAAGATCTGGTAACTAAGTTAAAATTTAAAATGTGAAAACATAAAACACACTTGGCGGCAAAGTCTTTTAACCCAGAAAGTCTCCCCAGGTGCTTTTAAAGGGAGATTTAATTAAGCAAAACTGCCGCTGCCTGTGGTTTGGTCGGCCTGAGTCTTTTTGTCAACTGCCCTTTCCTGAGGCAGAGAAGGGGCTGCGATGGGGGAGAGTGCCCCGGCTGCGCCCCCAGCCTCCCTCCTCCCCTACAGTTAAGTGGGTCTGGGCCTGTTTGATGGAACACGGCTGGTGATCGAGGGGGTGAGGCAATCACCTCACCTCGGAAAACACGGGGTTTAGCAACGCTGACTGCACCCAGGCAGCCGAAAATCTGCGCATAAGTCTCGACTCACCCAAAACCTAACTACTAATAGCCTACCGTTGACCCGAAGCCTTACCGATAATGTCGTCGCTGAACACGTTTTGTATATATATGATACTGTGTTCTTACAATAAAGTAAGCTAGAGAAAAAAGCATTAAGGAAATGTTAAGGAAGCAAAAATGTACGCACGATACGGTACTGTAAAAAAAAAAAATCTGCGTCTAAGTGGACCCGCGTGATTCAAATCTGTGTTGTTCCAGTGATGGTGGGAATCGCCCGAGTGGGCCAGTCGTCGGCTGTGATCCTGTCTGCTTGGGTTTGGGGTTCGTCCTGCCTCCCCCACAGCCCCCGCGTGCCGGCTGGTCTCCACTTGGCTGTGGCATTGGCTCCTAAGAGGGGGCAGGGGTGTGGAGTGCTGAGCTGAGAGCCCAGAGTGCTCTGGAGAGCTGTTTTGAGGTTGGTGGGGGCTTCAAGTCACCAGACCCTTGATCCGCGTCCTGGGCTGGCATTCAGAACTTAGCGCGTCTTCCAGAAGCTCGGGCTATCAGAAGATGTCGCTAGGAAGGGCCTTCCCCCGCCCCCCTTAAGAAATTGGTTTGTGGACAGGTAACAGGCTGCTCTGTGGGAGTGAAATGGGGGGTTCCCGGGAGTGAGGTTTGAGGACCCCACTCACTTTCCAGTGAGGCCTGGGTCAAGTGGCAATGCATAGGAGTCCCAGGCCATCTCTTACCGGCTGGCGGGTGACCTTGGGCAAGTCCTGGTCAATGCTCAGGAAACCCTTTCTGAAAGAATGAATGAGTTGAGCTTCTTTGAGATTCCATTTCTGTCTCTGCAAAGGGAGTATAATAATGCCAGACGCTCAGGGCTACTGAGGGGTGGGGGTGGAGGGCTCTGAGTGATGGTAGGCACAGCGCCCAAGCCCACAGCGAGCACTCAGGACATGCTAGTTGTAGCTGCTGATGTGGGTGTTACGTCACCGAATTTGGTGGCTGGGGAAGCTTCCTCCAGTCACAGCTGTTCTCACCTTGTGCTGGAGCAGGAGTGGCCCCTACGTGGGACCAGGCACTCCCGTGGGTTCGCCGGAGCGCCAGTGGCTGTGGCCTGAGCACCGCCGGTGATGCCCAGTGACACACGGTGGGCACACAGGTGGGGCACAGAGTCCCCCGCACCCACATCTCTATCTTCAGTCCTTCACGGGCTCTGTCAGCAGATAGTCACTGCCCTGTGCCAGGGACATGCTCCGGACTAGGAGTCCGGCAGCCCCAAGTCGTTCAGACCCCAAGCGGAGATAGGGCAGGTGCACAACCACAGCCCAGGCCCGGGCCTGTGAGTGGCATTGAGGGGGCACCAGAGCCCCAGCTTGGGGAAAGGCAGGAAGACCCTGATGGGGAGTGGAAATGGGAATAGGCATTCGCAGGAGGCAGGGAGAGCACACCAAAGTGAGAGGCAGCATGTGCACAAGGCAAAAATGGATCCCCAGTCCAATTCAGGGCATGGCCCAGAGGATCCTGGGTGAGGCCTGAGCAGTTATCAGGTGGTGGGACCAGCAGAGGCCCGCTGGCCATTGCCAGGCCTGTGCTACCCATGTCCAGCCACCTCCAGCCCAGCCTGGGAGACCACGCGGCCCCGGGAATCCCTTCACAACCTTCCATCTAAAGGATTGGGGGGCTTCCCCACTGGGGGGAACAAACTCAGCCCATCAGCTAATAGGCACTAAGGGCTAACCATGTGTCACTGATCTGGGCACTGCAGTGACAGCAGGGGACAAACAAGGAGCTTTCCTTTTAGTGGGGGCAGTCAGACAGTAGACATAAGAGAATTACATAGTGCTTTAGGCAGTGATAAGTGTTATGCGACAGGAACAAGGAAAGGGGGGCACCTGGAAGAGCAAGTAGAGGGGTTAAAGTTTTGAATCAGGAGGTCAGGGCAGGCCTCACTAAGAACATAACATGTGAACAGGGTCTTGACAGAGGGGAGGGAATGAACCATGCAGATGCCTGATGTAAGAGCATTCCAAGAAGAGGGGAAACAGTAAGTGCAAATGTCCTGTGGTGCCAATGTGCCTGGGAGCCAGACTAGCTGGAGCACAGCCACCAAGAGCAAGAGTGGGAGGCAACCAGGTCAGAGGGATGAGGATAGAGGCAGGGCAGGGCCCTGGAGGGCCCCTATTACTCTGAGGGATGTAGGGTCCGCTGAGAGTATGACCAGAGGGTGGTCCGATCTAACTGTTTAAAAGACTCTCTGGCTGCTGCTTTGTGATTGGAGGGAGGGGTGGAAGAAGGGAGGTCAGTGAGGAGGCCATTCCCATAATGACAAGAGGTGATGACTTGCACCAGGTGGCCACAGTCGTGAAAAGTGACTGGAGTCTGGACATGTTTTGAGGGTAGAGCCGAAGATAGGACCTGAGACAGCTTAGATGAAAGGAGTGATAGAGAAAGGGCAGGGGTGGCCCCCAGGGACTTGGGGGCCACTAAAGGGTGGCCCAGCCTCTGCCCAACAGCCCCAAGGATACTACCCCCTGGGCTGTGCAGAGGGGGTCCTGCTGGGTAAAGTAGGTTTGGGGGGGACCAGGCTTCAGACCAGACCTGTTTGGACTCTGCGCAGTGAGCTCAGGGAGGGGAGTGGCCTCCTGGACAGCACGCTGGACAGTTATCAACTTTCAGAGGCACACAAGGTGGCCAGAGGGACAGGACAGCGGCGTGGGGGACAGCTCAGGGCTGCGTTGGCGTGGCGGGCTGAGCAGGGAGAAGGGGCGGCAAAGACAGCGGAGCAGGAGGCCCGAGAAGCCAGGTGCGGTGGGTCAGTAAGATGAGGGCTGGGGACACAGCAGTGTGTGTGAGGTCATGGGCCACCTCGCTGACAGTTGGCGTGGTGGGCGTCCAAGTCAGACGGGAAAGGTTTAAGGACGTGCACACTTGGGAAGTGGAGTCGAGAGGTGTGTGTGTGTTTGTGTGTGTGTGTGTGTGTGTGTGTGTGTGTTCCAGAACACAAATGCTCTGGTGCATTTGTGGACAGTGCACAAGAGCCAATGCAATAGGACAGAAGGAGTTCTCTGGCTGGGTCCCCTGGCCTGGAGGGGGCTGCCAGAGGTGGGGGGCGGCAGGGGAGAGGCCACCTGCAGGCACAGGAAGGCTCAGCACTCATCTCTGGCCACCTGTGGGGACAGACAGATGCAGAGATGCTGTGTGACGAGCAGCCCCAGGGCTCCCACCTGGCTTGCAAGTGGCTGATGGAAGAACACGGGGTCCCCAGCTCCCGGGAAGGCTGGGGGCGCCACACCCCCGGGCCCACCATCCAGTTGTGATGTTTCCCTATTCAGTCGGCTTGCAGTCAGAAATTGCACTTTGATCTTAGTCGAGTCTCCTTTAAGTCTTGACCTTGACGTTGCTTTGGTTTTTTTCTCCCCTCTGTGAAGTGCACCCTCTAGGAAGCCTTCCCAGAGTCTCCCAGAAGGACGATGTTCCCCAAACATTCATGGGGGGAGGCTGTCTGGCTCACACACAGGCATTCATCTCCAGAAACCCCTGCCCCCACACCTCCCCCTCCCTAGCCTCTCCCTTTCCAGAAGCTTCCTCCTCATTGTTAGATACAGCATCCTGCATGCCCCTACTCCTGAGCACACCGTCCCACGCCAGGTTCTGCCCACTGTTTGGCATGATCTGGTATCTGTGCAGAGTGGGCTTATCCCCAGGTCCCTCCACACCCCTGCTGCCCCCACTCCACCACCCCTTGACCTCTGGCTTCCCTCCGTCTCCTTGCTCTGCCTTTCTTGAGATACCGGTCACCCCTCCTTAACTCACTGACAGTTCCTATTCACACACTCCCTCCTGATTTCCCCCTGCTTCCTACCACCACCTCTTTGGGTCTTTGCTAGAACATCCCTGAAAGTGTCAGCGTTCCTGAAGGTTCTGGCCATTCTCACAGCAGCTCTCTCTGGGATTCCATGTTTGCTGCCCTGGGAGTGAGATCCGGGGGGGGGGGGGGGGGGGGGGGGGGGGGGGCGGGATGCTGAGCTCTGCCCAGCCTGCGTCTCCTGCCTCCAGCCACGGGTCCCGCTCCCCCACCCACACGACCCCTTAGCCGGCCCACGAGCACTTCGGGCTCACCCAAGCCAAAGCACGCGGCTGCTCTCTCCTTCCCTATTTGGGGAACCCGTTCCAGGCACAGGCCTCACCTCCTGGGTTCTTCATGACAAGGCATCACAGCTGTCTCCAGTACCTTCTACTGCCTTGCCCCTGGGCCAGAACTCAAGCCCAGTTCCGCCGGAATCCAGCTCAGACCTCCCTTGACACCAAGTGGCCACCTGGAGAGGTGACCCTCACCTTCTTGGTCTGAGGTGTTCCTTCTCCGGTAGAGGAGGCCGAGGAAAGCATGGGGGTGGCAGCCAGGGGACCCTCACGTAGTAGACCTAAGTGACTCCAGGACAGTGTCAAGCAGGGTCTGCAACTGAGGTCCCTCCTTTGGGGATGCCCACGTGGTCGTTCTCGTCCCTGCAGCGTGGAGTGATGGCTCACTGCCAGGGTCCGACTGGGCTCAAGGACAGTGTCCAGGCCCTGGTCCGCAGCCTCCCATGTCCCACCACACCCAGGGCCGTCCCTCAGCCTGACCCCTTCCCCTCTGCTGCCCCACCGCAGCCAGCCTCTTCCCCATGCCCCAGGGGCAGCCATCTGCCAAGTCCACTGCCAGCGCGTGCCCGCCAGCCCTCAGTTCTGCCCAGAGCCACCCCTTCGGGGACGGCCACTCCCAACACCCAGCTTTGCCCCCTCCAGTGGTCCCCTCAGTGGAGGACCCAGGGTCTGGGGTGTTGGCAGCAGCGGCTGGGGCAGCCCAGAACAGGGGTTTTGCTCTCAGGGTCCCCACATGCGGTGTCACATGTGTGCATGGACAGGGACATGTGCCCACACCTACAGCAGCAGGCACAGGAAACCTGGGCGGGGCGCCCCCTCCAGTCCCCCGTGCCCACCAGGGGCTCCAGGAGCTGCAGATTGTTCTTACCCCAGGGGCCTGGCCAAGACCCTCCTGGAATGGCCGCATGCTCGTGGGGCAGCTCGAATAAGCAGTCCAAGGAATCATCTTGCTGGCATTTCTATCCCGTCCCTTCTGTCCCCAGGACCTACAGCCTGAAGGCCAGACCCCAACCCTGCCCCCCACAGCTCTCCCTCCGTGACCTGACCCTGCCCTCGGATCCAGCCTCTTCCCCCAACCCCCACCTCTGACCCTCACTTTCACCAGCACCACCCACCTGCCAGCTCCCAGTGTCTGAAGGAAGAAGTCCGTTCAGGGCCCGAACCAGTGCAGACCCTGCTGTGGGGAAGGGCTCAGACATGGCCAGCAGTGGACACCCTTGGGTCAGGTCCTGGACCAAGAGGCCTCAGTTGTTCATCTGTAAAATGGGGATCACCTTTTCTGCCTGCTCGGATTATTATGAGATACGTAAAGAACTTGGCGTGTCATGGGCTCCGAGGGATGGAGCAGGTAGGGGTGGGGGCAGCTGCCTCCCGCCAGCCTAGGACACTGAGCTCGGCCGAGGCCAGGTTGGCCAGCAGGTCAGCAGGCGGCAGAGTGATTGATGGGCAAGGGAACCGGGCCATTCTCCATACACTGCCTATAGCCTCGGGTCTTTGGGGCATTTCTGGTGCTACAGTGCCCCCTGGTGGCCATGCAGTCTACCCTAAAGGACAACACCCAGGGCCTTGCGCCTCCACCACCTTCTCTCCTGAGGCCCAGACAGGGCTCTGCTGCTTCCCAGAGTCACACACCCAACCAGAAGTAGGGCCAGAGCTCAAACTCAGGTCAGCTCGCTCCCAAGCCGTCGCTGTCTGCCTTGCCACTGGCCACCGATGGCACCCCCGCCCCGCCCCCAGGGCCTGGATTAGAGTTTCCCAACATCTCCCACGCTCCAGAGCACAGGAAATGCTCCTCCCAACATTAGTTTGGATGGGCGTCGTTCCAAAGACACGGGTGGCACATGGGTGGGGAAGGGTAAACCTTGGGGTCAGGGGCTTCCTGGGGGGGCCACCCCATCCCCCTCACTGGGCCAGAGCCTGTTGAGGAAGAGGCTCCCAGGGTGGGACCCCTCACTGCCCCGTCTCCTGCTGGATCCGAAGGGGGCCTGTCCACCCCTGACTGTGCCTCCTACCGCATGCCGATACCTTTCTCTCCGACTCCTGCCCCGAGGCCTCCCTCCCGCCATTATCACAGGACATCAGCCCTGGAAGGAACTTGGGGTTTGCTGGGGTCCACCTCCTCGCCTTGCTTGATGGAGGCAAAGTGACACCTGGAGTGGGCAAGGGGCTGGCCAGGCTGGTCGCAGCAGAGCCAGAGTGGACCCGTTCCTGCTGAATCCCTGACCTGGGCCTCTTCCCATCCCCGAATACTGAGTTCTTAGGGACAGAAGCACCCTGGCCCCGCTGGCTGGCCTAATGGTGCTGCCTCAGGCAGCAGCACAAGCTGTGGGTTGGAGCGGCAGCACGGGCCACACCAGGCTCTCTCTGATGGCCATGTCTTCCTCTGCAGGGCGCTGTGCAGACCTGCAAGTCCATGTCACCGAGGCCATGGCCACGGCAGCGGAGCAGAGGGAACTGATCGCCCGCCTGGAGCAGGACCTTAGCACCATCCAGTCCATTCAGCGGCCAGACGCGGAGGTGAGCCGCCCCTCCACCCCGCCCCCTCACCACATACCCCAAGCTTTGAGTCTTGGAAATTATAACTTTGCAGGTTAAGCAGCTTGGTCCTCAGCTGGTATCCACTGGCCCCCACAAGGCCCATAGGGGCCGTCACCCACAACCTCTGAGTATCACCTGCACACATCACTGCAAAGGCCCCATTCCAGGACGCCGGGCCACAGGACACAGCAGGAGGGCTTCCGGGAGCTGACACAGGCACCCTGTGTCCAGGCACTGGCTTGGAACTGTGCCCTGGGAGCTATGAGCAGAAGTAAGGCAGGCTCACCCAGCCATCCCACAGCTAGAGGACCTGAGGCCCCATGAGCACGGAAGGCTGGAGCCCTCAGGGCCCTTGAACATCACTCTGTCACTCACTCTGTCCCCCACCTCATTTTATAGATGAAAAAATGGGGCTTGGCAACAGCAGCTAGCCCGGCCCAGGTCACGCAGCTGGCTGGCCGGCCGGGCCGAGGGGCCCCATGACAGCACCACCAGCTGAGCACCCGCTTCGGGGGCAGCTCAAGGCCCAGCCTTCCCTTTGGTGGCCCATGTATGGCACCCTCTCCAGGCCACTTGTGGCCACCAGTGTGCCCAGCCCTGCCACCAGACCGCCTACCTGTTCCTTGCTCCCCATTGGCTTGGCACCCTGACAGGGCCTGTTCGGTGGCCCATACGTAGGATGCCAATCCCTCTCCCCTGCAGGGTGCCGCTGAACACGGCCTGGAGAAGATCCCAGAGCCCATCAAGGAGGCCACCGCCCTGTTCTATGGTAAGGACGGGCTGACCTATCTCCTAGGCAGTGACGTGCAGGGCAGGAGCAGGGAGAGGGGAAGAGGTGCTGCAATCTGAGCGCTGGTCCCTAAAGAACACTTCCCTTCCTCCAAGGTCAGGGCCCCCCCACCCCAACAACCTAAAAGAGGGGGCTGAGTCCCCCACTTGCCCTTCTGTGCACCTTAGCTTGGCACCCCCTTCTAGGACCCCAACTCCCTCTGCCCTGCCAGTGGCCTGTCGACAGCCAGTGGGCAGTGGGCAGCTCCCCAGGGGAAGGCTCAGCCCTGAGGTGCAGCCAGGGAGCCCCCCGCGCTGCCGGGGAGGTGGCCTCCTCCGGTATCGGTACCGAGGGGGGACCCCAGGGCTGCGGGGCCAGGACGTTGGAGCGGGGGCTCTCGTGGCTTCCCGGTACCTTCAGTGTCCCTTTGCTTCCCCGGGAGCTAGGGCCCGAGTCTGACAGACGCAAGGGTCTCAGACTCAAGTACAGAGAAATGAGGAGGGGGCTTTAGGGCCTGGCCCTCAGACAGTATGGCCCTCCCCTCCCAGGATCCCTACTTCCCGTCATACCTGTTCTACTAGCCACCTTTCCATGTCCCCAACCTCCCAGCACCTTGTGCTCAGATACCTATGCCTTCTCCTTCATGGCACTTGGCCAGAGCTCTGTCAGGGCTGGGGTTGCTCCGACTAAGGGCCCACTGTGGGTTCTGGCTCCCACTACCCCGAGTCACTCTCCCCCTACACCCTAGGAGCCTCGCCCCCAGCCAGCGGCACCCTCCCTGAGGGCCAGGTAGACTCGCTGCTCTCCATCATCTCCAGCCAGCGGGAGCGCTTCCGTGCCCGGAACCAGGAGCTAGAGGCCGTGAGTCATGTGTTTCCCTCCCTTATACCTCTTGGACCCGAGGACACAGTGGGGGACACATGGGCTTGGGGGAGAGAGGTGTGTCACAGACCGTAAACCACAGAAGGGTTAGATGAGTTCTGTGCAGTTAGGGAGGGCTTCCTGGAGGAGGTTATGCCTTGCTGGGCTTTGAAAGAATTAGACGCTCAAAGTAGAGGAGACTAAGGGGCCAACAAGCCAGGAAGGCTGTGCCAGGGCTCCAGGAGTGAGACACAGAGTGCCCTACTGCCAGGCTGGGCCGCTGCCTGAGGATTGTAGCAGGGCAGTGACACCTCACCGTCCAAAGAGAGTGTAAGAAAGGCCACTTGGCACCAATTCAGGATAGAACTTGGCCTCGGAAGATGGCTGGGGAGTGGTCACCAGCATCGTGGGAGAAATATCTAAATCGGTGGGGGCCTGGAGACAAGAGCAGGTTGGAGAGAGCAAGGTCTTGGAGGCCTGTAAGGAGGAACAATCTGGAACTGCCGAGGAGCTCTGTGGGATCGGAGAGCGCCCCGTGGAGGCGCGCCACGAGGAAGGGGTGTTCTGCAACGGTGACCTTTGCCAGGAGGCGCTTCCCCATGGGTGCTGCTGAGCCTTGGGTGGTGGCTGCAGGGCCTGCAGGACGGTCCTGGAAGGGGAAAGGAAATGAGAGAGGGGTCAAGGCGGAAGTGAAAGGGGCCTGAGCAAGGAATATCCAGGACACAAAGTCCCAGGCCAGGGCAACCCCACCGAGGAGGTGGGCGCCGGGCCCAGACTGCAGAGGGCCCAGTGACAGGCCAGAGGCATACTGGGAGGTTGGCACCGTCCTGGCCTTAGGGACCTTGCACACTTCCCCATCCCCCACCCCCCAGAGCCGGCCCAGGTCATCCTTGATCTTGCCCGGTGCAAGCAGGAGCCGGGGCGAGTCACTGCTTGAGCTGATGAGGGAATTTCTAGACCCTTCCTCTCCAAACCCACAGTTGCTTCCGTGGGATTTCCAGGCTCAGGCCAAGGGCGCGCCGCCGTCCCCTGGGTGCTCCGTGCAGGCCAGGCCCACTTCGGGTCTGGGAACACACGCTCCTTGGGGACGGGGGACAGTAATACAGTGGACTCCTATGCAGCCTTCACACGAGGCCTTAAAAATAGATTAAATGGGAGGGAAAGTGTTTTTCTAGAATTCTACCTTTTGCTTTACAAATGCAGTTGTTGGGTTTTTTTTTTTTTTTTACTTTTTTTAAATGTCTTTATTATTATTTTTGAGAAAGAGACAGAAAGTGAGTGGGGGAGGGGTAGAGGGAGACACAGAGTCGGAAGCAGGCTCCAGGCACAGAGCCTGACGCGGGGCTCAAACCCACAGACTGTGAGATCATGACCTGAGCTGAAGTCGGACGCTTAACTGACTGAGCCACCCAGGTGCCCCAAGTTTTTTTTTAAGGTACTTACTTTTTAAAAATTGGGGTAAAACACACATACCATAAAATTTACCATCCTAACCATTCTTAAGTGTACAGTTTAGGGGCATTAAGTACATTCACAGTATTGCACAAACATCACCACCGTCCATCTCCGGAATTCTCTTCATCTCCCCAAACGGAAACTCTGTCCCCCATTATTTATTTTTTTTAATTTTTTAACATTTATTTATTTTTGAGAGACAGAGACACAGAGGGTGAGCAAGGGACGGTCAGAAAGAGAGAGAGACACAGAATCGGAAGCAGGCTTCAGGCTCTGAGCTAGCTGTCAGCACAGCATGACCCGGGGCTCGAACTCATGAACTGTGAGATCATGACCTGAGCTGAAGTCGGCCATTTAACCGACTGAGCCACCCAGGCGCCCCTGTCCCCCATTGTTTAATGGGGTTCATTGTTACTACCCCACATTCCCACCCCCTCGCCCCAGCCCTGCTTAACCACGCTTTACTGTTCGTCTCTATCATTTGACTGCGCCGGGGACCTCACCTACGTGGAGTCATACAGTATTTGTCTGTTTGTGCACTGGCTTATTTCACGGCTGTAGCGGGTGTCAGAATGCCCTTCCTTCCTGAGGCCGGTAGTATTCTGTCGTACTCTATCGCGAGCTTTGCTCATCCATTCGCTCATCGGTAGACCCTTGGCTTCATCCCATCTTTCGGCTCCTGTGAACAATGCTGCCATGAGCACGGGCGGACCAGTATTTCCTCAAGTCCTTGCTTTCAGCTCCTCCGGGTAGATGCCCAGAAGTGGGCTTTCTGGATCACTTGGTAATTCCTTATGGAGCCATCCTATTCCCATGGACTGTTTAGTCCTGTCTGAATTGTTAACAGTAGGAAGAAAACACCGACTTTACCGCTAGAATAAGCGGACAGATGAGGTCTCCTCTCATCTGCTCCCGGATGGGCAACCATTAAAATCACATAGTGTATGATTCCACTTATATGAAGTGTCCAGAATAGGCAAATCGAAAGAGGGAGAGGGCATGATGTTTGGGGTTTCCTGCTGGGGTAATAAGGATATTGTGAAATGGGATGGTGGAGATGATTTCACAACACTGTGCATATACTTTAAAAAACTGAACTGTACACTTGAAGACAGTGGTGTTTACTATACAAATTACATCTTGATAGTTTTTTAAAGGTTGATGAGACCAGGAGTGCCTGGGTGGCTCAGTCGGTTAAGTCTTGATTTCAGTTCAGGTCATAATTTCACGTTCATGAATTTGAGCCCCACTTCGGGCTCTGTGCTGACAGCTTGGAGCCTGGAGCCTGCTTCAGATTCTGTGTCTCCCTCTCTCTCTGCCCCTCCCTCACTCATGCTCTATCTCTCTTTCTCTCTCAAAAATAAACATTTAAAGTATATTTATATATATAACTTTATAAAAGGTTGATGATAATATAAACAAACAAACAAAACATGAAGAAACCTGAACCCAAATCTGTCTTCTGCTCGGGGTGGGGTCCCAAGAGGAAGAGGGGGACTTGCCCAAGTCTAGAAGGTCGGGGCGATGGCTGCAGGCAAAGGAGGGCCTCCACGTAGGTGGAGAAATACCTGTGCCAGGCTGGTGGCCTCACCCCTGCACCTCCCCTTCCGCCTCGGGCCCCACCTGCCCACTGCCCCCTGCCCACCTTCCCCCAGGAGAACCGCCTGGCCCAGCACACCATCCAAGCCCTGCAGAGCGAGCTGGACAGCTTACGTGCCGACAACATCAAACTCTTCGAGAAGATCAAGTTCCTGCAGAGCTATCCGGGCCGTGTAAGTGCCCTCCACAATTTCAGCCTCAGATGTACCAGGCAGGGAGAGGGGTCGACGGGGCCCTCCCAGGGCCAGAGGGTAGGGGGCGGTGACCTGCCGGGCAGCACCGGGCCTGGAGGCCCCTACAGGCCATCCAGCCCATCCTGCCTACCAGTGCTCCTCCCTAAGCTGGGGAGAGCCCCCCACAGTGGACCCTTCGTGCAGGTCCCTCATCAGAAGCAGCAAGGAGGTGGCAAGGTACAGCAAGAAGCGGGGTTCCCAGGCCCCAGGCCCAGGGCCCCGGTGACCCTTCTAAGAAACAGGACCCACCCACTAAAGAATCCTAGGATACGGGAATTTAACTGCAGGGCTTTTGCGCATGCAGGATAGGCCCTGGGGAATCCATAGGTTTTAAACTTACATTCTTAAAAAATATATATATACCAGAACTGGGTCCAGTATCCCCAAAACCAATCAAGAAAACAGCAGAACCTACTCCATTCTGGGCCTCAAAGGGCCCTCACTGGCTTGTCTCAGCTCCTAGGCTTCACAGGGGACCCCCTCGTGCAAGAAAACCCTTTTGTGACTGTGGGGAGACAGAGTGGCCTGTGGAAGGATGAGGGTGGTGACACTCATGGTGGGTGCCACCCCAGGACAAGACCCTCGGCCACGATCCCCCACTGTACCTGTTGGAACTGGCCAGCAGAGGGCGCCCGGACTCTGTGCAAACTAGTGCGATGTACCCAGTGCCCTGGCTGGGGGCGAGTCTGCCCATCTCACCTCTAAGGTGCCTGTCTATGCCCCATGGCCACCCGCCCTGCACACTCTCAGCAAACCCCTTCCAAACCCACTTCCCCGCACCAGTCCAGCCTTGCCTGTGCTGGGCGACCCAGCCCCAGACTGGGCTTTTAGTTTCCACTACTTGCCCTGAGTCACGGTGGCCCAGACCCTGGTGCCAATGCTCCTAGACACGTGGCCCCAGCCTGATGTCACCAGCCCCCTCCCAGCGCTGGGGTGCGCCCCCCCCCCCGCCACTACTGTGCTTATGAGGAAACTGAGACTCCCCGGTGGTCCTGCCAGCCTCAGAGCCTGGCCTCCCTGCCGGCCCCTCAGTGACTGGGTCTCTCCTCTTGCTACAGAGTGGCAGCAGCGACGACACGGAGCTGCGATACTCCTCCCAGTATGAGGAGCGCCTGGACCCCTTCTCCTCCTTCAGCAGGCGGGTGCGTGAGCCGGGCCTCAGGGCAGGCAGACAGCCTCGCTGGCCCTGCCGCGGGCCTCAGCCTGCCCTCACTCCCCATGCCGCCAGCCCCGGTCTGTTCACTCCGGACCAGCCTCGCCCTGCCCTCCGCCACCCTGCCCCACGCACACCCCAGACCATCACTGCGGCCTCCGTGCCTACTTTGGTGCCATGGAGGCCGAGGGTCCACCCCGGGCAGGCCAGGGGGGCCCAGAATATCTGATGGCTCTGTGGGGGTGTGTGACAGTGAGTGGGTGAACCCCACATGCATGCTCGGGGGTCAGGCATAGAGCTCCCCAGAGGCCCCCATCTCTGGCCAAAGAAATCCTGCCAGGGAAGGCTCCCCGCAGGCAGAACGGACCTCTGAGGAGGGCGGAGGGGGCAGCTATGGTGGGAGTTGCTCACACAGATGTCGGATGAGCCTGGAGTGTCATGCTGAGTGGGGCAGGACACCAAGGAGGCCCCCGGCAGCCCCCTGGGGTTCTGCAGGAACAGCAGGGCACAACAGTCCCTCTGCAGCTAGCTGGGGCCCATGGGGCCCCCGGGGTTCTCTCCTTATCGTCCCTCCCCCTTCAGGAGCGGCAGCGGAAGTACCTGAGCCTGAGCCCTTGGGACAAGGCCACACTCAGCATGGTGAGTCCCCTCCTCCTCGCCCAGCTGATCCTCTGACTCTGGGCCTCCCAAGACACCCGCCCTCAGCCCAGTCTGGAGAGGCCCAGGGACCCCACTCCCCCCTCACAGGCTCTGCCACGAGTGGCTGTGGGACCTAGAACAGGGTCCCTCCCTGTCCAGGACAGCTCCTGGTGATAGCACCATTCATGGTAGGTTCTGGAATGGTGCTCCAGGGGGCGCCATTGTTTAGCATTCTGATGTCCCAGCCTACACAGAGGAATGGAGCCTGGCTGCCTGCCTTCCCCTCCTCTCGCTGCTCGGGGTCCCTCGTGCAGGAACCCTGGGCAGCCCTTCAGGGCTGGGTGAGGCCTGCCCCATCGCCACGCCACACCTTGTTGCTCCCCAGGGACGACTGGTTCTCTCCAATAAGATAGCACGCACCATTGGCTTCTTCTACACGCTGTTCCTGCACTGCTTGGTCTTCCTGGTGAGTAACCGGGATGGCAGCCAGGGCTGCCTTCGCCACATTTTCCGGACCTCCAAGGGCAGCAGGGTCCCTATTATTGCAGCTGCCCGCCTGGGCAAACCCTAAGCCACACCGTCTACCCTTGGCCACTTCCTCTCCCCTTCTCTCCCATCAGGTCCTCTGGCTGGTGCAGCAGCTCAGGTGCTCCCTCTGTAGAAATGGCCTGGCTGACTCCATCCAGGGCCCCGGCTTCGAGGGGCCTTGAGGGGGGCGGGGCGGGAATGACCACCGAGAAAGCCCGAGGCAGGCAGGAAAGCAGGCCTGACTCCACTAAGGGACAGCCAAATGGGCTGCACAAGCAAGGACATCTTGAACTGAATCTCCTCAGATCCAGAGTGACCGTCCAGTTAGAGGGCACGGCCTAGTGATGTCGGGAAGTCTGCTGAGTCAGGGAATCGGAGGGGAGGGCGTGCCTGCAGAAGGCTCCAGCCTCAGGGATTCCCGTCCCCAGTGAGGTCACAGTTAAGACGGCACCTACATGGTTAGCCTGGGCTCCAACTCCCACCCCAGGGCCCAACGTTAAGGACCATACCTCCGTGTCCTGGCCTGCTGGCCGTGTGGGACACAGGCGGACACAGGGGCATCTCCGAGGCCCTCCCGCCCTAGGGCCCAAGCCATGAGACCATCATGTGCCGCCAGGAGGCCGGGCCCAGGGTCTGGGGGCAGGTGGCAGGAGTGGCGGTGAGGCAGGACAGACAGCTCATGGTGTCTCTGCCTGGCTAGGTGCTCTACAAGCTGGCGTGGAGCGAGAGCATGGAGAGGGACTGTGCCACCTTCTGCGCTAAGAAGTGAGGACATCACCCAAGTCCCACCACAGCCCTGCACGGAGCCCCCCCCCCCC
>NC_043707.1:29849123-29852648 GCF_006229205.1 Suricata suricatta | reverse complement strand
GTTCCCCGCCCCAGTACCCCGCCTGCCCCCCGCCCCCTGCTCCCCAGCACCCACCCTGTCACGTGGTGCACGCCCCCTGATGATCTCCATGCCCCCCTCCACACACACACACAAGCACTTCTCAAATTTTTACTCTTAGTCTCAGCAAAGGTTTCTGTCCCCAACAGGTTCGCGGATCACCTGCACAAGTTCCACGAGAATGACAATGGGGCGGCCGCCGGTGACTTGTGGCAATGAGTCCCGGGGGTCCACGACACGATAGTGATGGCTGCATTCCGCCCCCACCCCTGCTTGTTCAGCTGCTTCTAATGACTTAGGCTTCCCCAGAGAATTCCCCAAAGAAACCACCCGCCAGTGTCAGAGGTCCCAGCTACCCCCCCTACCACCCCCCCGTGCCCCCTCAAAAGAATGTTTTGGCCATATCAGGCCCCCTACGTCCAAAAAGCCCCCAAGGCCCAGCCAGGCTAAGTCCAAGGGCTCAGCCCCACCTTAGGTGCACCACCCACGGCCTGACCATCAGCCCTGGTGGCGGTCGCCTCCCAGTTATGATGCTGATGGAGTCCCCACTGATTCTAGCCATGGTTAATCCAGTTGGGAACCCCTGGGCCTCTCTGTGCCAGGCTCTGGGCTCCTCTAGGGCTCCCCTAGGATCTACCACTACTCCCCAAGAGATAGAGGGCCCTTTTTTACAGGCCAGCAGGCTTCGAGTTCCTGCCCCACCCTAAGAAGGGGGAAAGCCCCAGGGGGCACGGGATAGTTTCCGTAACCACCTCCCTGCCCCCAGACCCATTATGAGTTTTGCTTTCTTCTTTAGCAAGATATTTTGGCTTCTAGGCAAGGATGGGTCTCCAGTGAGCCCCTGGGCTTCAGGTTCTTCAGACCCAAGAACTGGTCCGAGGGGCCCAGGTGTTTCCCAGCCAAGCAGAACTGGCCGTGAGCCATCCTTGCATGGCCAACTCGGGGCCGCTGGCCGATCCTCCTAAGTTAGATTTGCAGTTGCATGTTCAGCTTTGCACATTTCCAATAAACACATGGTTGCAGCCACACTGGTGCCCACGCTTTGTGACTCCTAGGGTACAGGAGGCTGGTGGGTGCCTGTAGCCACATGCCTGGGAGCTGGGGCCAGACCTTCCAGCTGCTGGGCTCATTTGAGGCATGTCCCCCCGCCCCAGGGACATGGGACGTCTCTTCCTTTTCCCAACCCCCAGGAATTCCATGAGTGGATCCAGCCTTTTCGGGAACCGAAATCCACAAAGTCTGAGTTCTCTTGAGCAGAGAAGCAACCGAATCAAGAAGAGAAATCTCTCTCTCTCTTTTTTTAAACTACCTGTCAGGCTGCATGTGGATGTGTGATGTGTGATGCATGTGTGATGTCAGCTCCTGGGGAATCCCTTTCTGTGTGCCCTGGAGCCATGCACTCTCTGCCACTTTCCCTCGGTCCTGCTGGCCAGGTGCTGCAGAGCCCATGCCCACTACCTCCTGAGTACCAGCTTTGCATGGGAACCCCCTGAGCCACAGGTCCGCCCCAGCCCAGCTCGACTCATATGGGTCCCTTCCCACCCAGACCGAGGGGCTTCCTTTTGGTTTGTGGAAGGGCCCCCCCCCCCCGGCCAGCTGGCCTCAAAGCTGGCTCCACCCCCAGCTCCCACCCCACAGTCCACCAGGCCAGAGTCCCCTGTACTATCCCTGTCTCCATTTTAGTCCTGAACACCCTAGAGTTCAGGACCTAGGGTTCCCAGCCTCAGCACCTGTCCCCAGCCCCCAGAGGCTCCTTCCCTCGGGGACCCCAGATGATGAACCTATCCTCCCTGACTCTCATTCCTGTCCCCATGACAAAGCTGCTCTTGGCCAATCACCAACACCCTCCACCCTCCTTCCCCGGTCTCCCATCGGTTCCTCTTATGGGTCAGAGGCACCAAGCAGCTGGCTCCTCCTCGCTTCCTCCTCCTTGGAGATCAGAGCAACTGTCCTGCCCAGGGCTACAAATCCCAGAACGCTCCCTGACCGATGACAGCCCACCAGCAGAGCTCAGCCCACTGCTCGGAGGAACCAGGTTAGTCCATGGGGGCCCGGCCCTCCCATCTCCCGGAATGGGGGGAGGCGCCGCCAGGCCACCCACACACACGCCCGCAGCTTGTCCCGGCTTCGTTCATAGACCTCCTGGTTGCCAGCCAGGAGTGCAGGCCTCCACGCAGCTCCAATCGATAGCTGGTCCACGGCTAAGCTTTCATTAAGTGTCTGCTGGCCAGGTCCTGCTGGTCTGGGTGTGGAAGGGAAGAGACCAGGTACCAGGACCTCAGATGAGACCTGACTTGCTTCAGCACCCCTGAAGAGGGCAGCCCAGTCCTGGGGGTCAGAAGCTAAGAGATCCAGGCCAATCTCCACCTTCACCAACCCACTGCTCCTCTCTAGGCCCCACCCTTCCCATCCACAAGATTGGGATAAACATCCTTCTTTGCCTGTCCTGCTTCCTGGGAAATCAGAGATGTGAAGTGGCTTTGAGAAAGGTTAGAGGGCTCTCTACAAAGGTCAGAGGTCACTATGGGTGGAAGAGGGCAACAGATGGAGGCACTCTCAGCTGGTGGGGAGACCGTCGCCAACCACAGAACTGCCAGAGGTGAGGATGCAGAAGGTTTGGTAAGAGCAGGGAGAACTGATCTAAGCACCTGCAGGGGTTGGGAGCTTGGGGCAAGAGGCAAGGGAGAGGAGGGGAGGAGTTCCAGCACCCTCCTCCTCTGCCCAGGAGCAAGCAATAGGTCTGATACCTGAGTTACCCCCAGGCTCCTCCTGGACCCCTTTCTGGCCTCTTGAAGGCCCCAGCTTGCCGGCGGTCGGTCCACAATTGCTCCAAAAAGACCGGCAGCAGTCTGTTTCCTTAGAGTGATCTGGCCCTAATCTATGCCTTGGGCTTTGGGGCTGCAGAACCCAGCAGGGGTGAAGAAGCCAGGGCTATGTCCCACCCCCATCATTCCCGTTTGACCTCTGAAGATCTCTCCGGGTGGCCTCAGTCTCCCGTCGCTGTGAAGGTGCATAGATGGGGCCCTGCTCGGCTCTTCCCCGCCCCGTAGCCCTTGGGCTATTTCCGGCAAGGGGAGGGCCGAAAAGAGAGGGCGTGGTGCTCGCCCTCGGATTTATGAGAACCAGACATCGACTTCCCCCGTTGCGACATCTGGGCCTCCTCGAGGCTCCCATTGTTCCCGAGGCGGAGGGGTCCCAGACGGCGGTGGCCTCCGCTGGACGCCCATCCCCAAGAGGCGCCTACGCCCCCATACACCCCACTATTCAGGCCACCCACCCGGACCCCACCCGCCGGGTTCCCTGGGCACGCTTCCGCGAGGAGGAGACTTTCGTCCCAAAAGAGGCGGCAGCAGGCCGGTTCCTAAGTCTTTGGGCCCCAGCGCTCGGCCACCGCCTCCGCCAGAGCCCCAAGGAAACTAGCACCAGCAGCGGGCGCGGTTCAGGCTCCGCTGAGGACTGGGGGCGCGACGGGGGCGGGGCCGGCGCGGCCCTAGGCGGGCGGGGGCG
>NC_043707.1:29837488-29849023 GCF_006229205.1 Suricata suricatta | reverse complement strand
GGCGACCCGGCCCGCACGGCCGCAGCTGCTCGCCTGTAGGTACGGCCTGCTTGTCCTCAGTTCCCTCCTCCATCTCTCCAGCCCCGGTCTGTCCCTGAGGGCGTGCGTGTGTGTGGGCACCGCTGCCCGGGGAAGCGCGGCCGCACGCGCCCTGGTCCGCGCGTGTCGTCTTTGTGTGCGCGGGTGGGAGGGAGCGCGACGGAGGAGATGCGTCCCCGGCAGGGACCCGTTCGCCGACCCCCCTCCCGGGCCGGGCGAGAGGGGCCGAGCCGCCTCCGGAGCAGCTGCGCCCCTGGCCCCTCCTAGGGCCCAGGCCCCGCAGTGGGGAGAGCTCAGCGGGCCCCCTGGAGGAGGGGTCTCTGGTTGGGGAGCGTCGCGGAGGAGACCGGGTCTCTTTCCTGGGCTGCGAGGGCGGGGGGCGGGCCCACCTGGCAGGAGGGTGCGAGCCCCGGGAGGACCTTATCCAGTCCACTGTCGCCTGGCCGGCACGCCCTCCATTCGGCTCAGGCCATCTTTCTCAAGGTTCCCAGTTCGGCCCGCCCACCCTGGGAGCTCTCCGACCGCCTTCGATAGTGGGGAGGATTGTGGCGAATGCCCGAGAGACCGGCGCCTTTAAGAAGGGGCGGGTTCATGCCCTCCATTCAGGCCCTTCGGCCTCAACCATTGATGAACCTACGGGCCGCGCGGGGCCCGGGAACCGCGCCAGCCCCGCCTGCCAAGGCCAGGCAGAGGCTGGGACCCAGCCCGGCCCGCATCAGCCCGCGAAGTGAGGTCCTCAGAGGGAGAAGTCTACAGTGATGGGGGTCCCTTAGGAACCGCGCAGGGCCGATCGGGCCGCCAGCCTCAGGAGTAACTGAACATGGATAAGCCGGAATCTGTTCACACCGACTTGGTACAGGGGAGAACCTCAGGGTTAGGAGTCAAATCTGGGTTGCACCCTACCTCTGCACTTTGAGCCTCCGTTATCTACCTTGTAAGATGGAGATTGTGCCTCCTGTCTCCTAGCTGGGTGACCAGTAAGAGTTATCCACTCCAGCACAGGCCACTGGTTGTGAGGTGAGTGAGGGCAGCAGCAGGAGGAAGGGGAGGTTCCCCAAGAGGCTTTGGCTGTCTCTATTGGGAACATGATCTGAAACCTCCCCTATTCTGCCCCCACTTCAAACAGATCTCTTCCCTCCCAACCTCCCTGCTCCATCCAGGAGACCATTGGTCAGGGGACTGACCTAGAACCTTCCAGCTCGAGGAACTTTAGGAGAGGTCTGGCAGTAGGGGCAGTGATGTGAGGCTGGCATGAATCAGGATGTTCATGGGGGTCTGGAAGGCAGAGTTTCCCACAAACGTTCCTTTTACTCCTCTCTCCCCCTAGAGGGCATGAATGATGGGCAAAACAGGTTAGTGGAAAGGTTCGAAGTAATTGAGTGTTCATCTATGCATGCTTTTCCTCGTACCTATTGTGAAAAATGTGTCCAAATTTTCGAAACCCTTCCTCCCTAAGTAGTGGGTCTCCAAGGAGAATCCACACATACACACCTAAGGGTCATGTTCCACCAAGACTGAGCATCTGGTTTCGAGTCGATGTGCCAAGCTAAGGGCGTCCTGCTGGTTCTCATGTAATCTTCACATTAGCCCCGTGGGTTTGGTACTATTATTATCACCATTTTGCAGAGAAAGAAACAGTTTAAGGGAAGTGAAATGACTCGGCCAGAGTCACTCATCCGGCAAGCCAGGCCTCCAGACCACTCGTCTCTGACAAAAGCCTCTTGCCCTGTCTACCTATCCTGGATTGTAGGGAAACGGGGGTTTAGGAGCCTTGTGCCTCCCGGCTGCTGTCCACACGGGGTTCTGGTCCAGTCTTGGAGCCTGCCTCACTTCCTGCTCCTCATCATTCACATGGCTCCGAGGGGCAGGGGCAGACTTGGAGCCTTGGGGAAGTTTCTCTTCCCTCCTCACCTGGCTAGGTCTGTTTTTATGTCTGCACTCTATCCCAGGGGAGTGTGCCTCCTTCTCTAGAAGGGGTTAGAGCCAGCACCTTTTTAGGCAGAGCGAGGCAGGGTATCAGTGTGTAGGAGTATAGCATCTTTTGACTCCTCTAGGTGATGCAGCATTCAGACTCAATTCTCCAGATATTTTGGACCCTCTCTGTATAGGGCCCATCTGGGGGTGGGCATAACATCTGCTGGGGGTTCATGGTCTGGTGCTATTGTAGAGGGGCAAGAGAGCGAGGGTGGAGGCGGGGACAGGACAAAGGAGGCGTTCCCAAGGCCTCCATGGGCTCAGGGGCCTAGCAGCTACTGAAGCAGAGGAGTGGGAGCCGGTGGGACAATGCCTGGCTGGGTGCTGAGACTCGGAGCAGAGAACAAGCAGGGGTTGGAGGACGAAGATGTAAGAGAACTTGGAGATGGTGAGTTTGAAACGCCTGGAGATCAGCCAGGCCGGGACTTCAGAGGCTTGGAGAAAGACCTAAGGAAGCTGTATATGCATCTCTAGTACCCAGAGTTCAGGGATACTCAGAGCCAAGGGGAGGTAGTGGAGGTCTCAGGAGTCTCTGGTATGTGTGTCGTGAAAAAGCCAGAAGGCAGCACAGGTGGGCTGGGTTGTGGGGGTTGAGGAGAGTGTCTCGAAGGTTTCAGGGTCCAGGCCAGAGAGGTCTGGGCAGGGTATGAATCCGGGCCTAGGTTTGATTCCTGGCACTGAGAGAGAGGGAAAGACTTTGAGGCTTAGGCCAAGGCTGGAGAGGGGGTGCCTCCACCCCCTGTAGTGCCTCTGGAGCCATCCCAGCCTGCGTTCCACCTCCAGAGGCTGTCCAGGAACTGTCCAGCACCAGGTGCTCCTGAAGAAAGATGGGCTTCCCTCCTAAGTAAGCCCCCAGGTCCCAACATAGCTTATTGTGCCGGGCGCCCACTGCCTGCTCTTCTGACTTCTGTTTCCTGCAGCACCCAGCTCTGGACTCCCCTGCCCTCCACTCTGTCCCCGAGTGCCCTTTCCCAGGGAGCGCATCCCCTCTCCGGAGGATGGGCCTGGGTGCCCCACCCCCACCCCGAATGGCCTCAGAGGAGAGCTTCCCAGGGACAGGGCCCTGTTGAGTAGCACATGCTGCAGAAAGGGACAGGTGTGAACTTGCTGAACACTTCTTGCCTGTTCTGTGACCCTCGACCCACCAGCACAGCTCCTGACACCAAGTGGGAACCCAGTACAAACCCAGTGAATGAGAGGCTAGTCACTGCCCTTGCCAGAACCCCACTTCTTCATCTGTGCAATGGCCGAATACTCTTCCTGGCAGGGAAGGTGTGAGGGGAGAAGGGTTTGAGGACTGAACATCCAACTTACGCTCAGGTCACGACCTCACAGTTTGCAGGTTTGGGCCCTGCATTTTTTAAAAACATTTTTTTTAATGTTTATTTATTTTTGAGAGGGAGAGAGAGACAGAGTGCAAGCGGCAGAGAGAGGGAGACACAGAATCTGAAGCAGGCTCCAGGCTCTGAGCTGTCAGCACAGGGTCCAATATGGAGCTCGAGCCCATAAACCACGAGATCATGACCTGAGCCGAAGTCAGACACTTAACCAACCACCCAGGTGCCCCCAAAATAAATAAACATTAAAAAAAAAAAAAAGAAGAGTTTGAAACAAGGACATAGCCCAGTTGGATGTGGGTTCTAGGAAAAGACCTTGGCCACACTGTGGAGTCTGGATGTGTTGGGGGTTGCCGGGGTCAGTGGGGAACAGGGAGGCCAGGGAGGAGGCCTCGGTAGCCATCTGCTCAGAGCAGTGAGGAAAAAAGGGAATGGATACAGAACACCTGGGAAATAGAAGCAGAGGAGTTTTGATTTTTAAACCAATTATTTCTTTTAATATATATTTTTTAAAGTTTTATTTATTGAGTGACAGAGAGTGCATATGGGAGAGAGAAGGAGGGGAGGAGCTGAGAGAGAGAGAATCCCAAACAATCCCCACTCTGTCAGTCCAGAGCCCCCACGAGGGGCTTGATCCCATGAAACATGAGACCATGACCTGAGCTGAAACCAAGAGTCAGATACTTAACCAACTGAGCCACCCAGGCGCCCCTTTAAGATTTTTTTTTTTTAGTTTTGAGAGACAGAGAGACAGCGTGAGCAGGGGACAGTTAGAGAGAGAGGGAGATACAGAATCCGAAGCAGGCTCCAGGCTCTGAGCTAGCTGTCAGCACAAAGTCCAACACGGGGCTCGAACCCACGAACCATGAGATCATGACCTGAGCCGAAGTCGGCTGCTTAACCGACTGAGCCACCCAGGCACCCAAGATTTATTTTTAAGTAATCTGCACCAGATGTGGGACTCAAACTCACAGTCCCAAGGTCAAGAGTTGCTTGTTCCACTGACTGAGCCAGCCAGGTGCCCACCCCCCAATTATTTATTTAATCCTTATGACAGCTCTCCAAGCCCTTTAACAGATGAGGAAACTGAGGCCCCAGGAAGCTGAGTCACTTTCCCATAGGCACGCAGCTGGGATGCAAACCCAGACGCACTGGCTCCACATCTCAGGCTATTAGCCTTCTCCACTGTCCCCAGTGTCAGACAACCAGAGGTGGAGGCCCAGGCAGCGGGCCCTCTGTGAGGGGAGCAGCTGTGGGAGCCCCTGTGGGTCTACAGGTCCCAGAACCAGCAGGACTCAAACAGGCTTGGGGCATCAGGGAAAGCCCAGGGGCTCAGAAGAAGGGTTTCCACCATCCCACAGTGGGAGAGGCTGAGGGTGTATAAAAGGCATGGGGGGGCAGGGGTCCTGGGCACAGAGCTGCCTCCCAGCGCTGCTCCTCAGCGTGGGCCTCTGGCCAGGAAGCAGTCTGAGTGGGAGAGCAGGATGGTTGCCGGTCCCCTTCATGGCCATAGAAAGTGCAGTTCAGAAAAGCCAGGCGCCTGGGTGGCTCAGTCGGTTAGGCATCCGACTTCGGCTCAGATCATGATCTTGTGGTCCGTGAGTTCAAGCCCCGCTTCGGGCTCTGTGCTGACATCTCAGAGCCTGGAGCTTCTAATCCTGTGCCTCCCTCTCTCTCTGCCCCTCCCCTGCTCTCTCTCTCTGTCTCTGTCTCTCAAAATAAAATAACAAAGACATTAAAAAAAATTTTTTAAGGAAAAAAAAAAAGAAACTGCTGCTCAGAAAAGCCAGGCCCCAGGCACCTGGGTGGCTTGAGTCAGTTAAGCGTTTGATTTGGGCTCAGGTCATGATCTCATGGTTTGTGGGTCCCAGCCCCACATCAGGTTCTGTGCTAACAGCTCAGAGCCTGGAGTCAGCTTCAGATCCTGCTGTGTCTTCCTCTCTCTCTGCCCTCCCCTGCTTGCGCGCTCTCTCTTTCTCTCTTAAAAATAAACGTTAAAAAATTTTTTTTAAGAAAAGCCAGGAACACCTGAGTGTACCCTCCCCTCCCCGCCCCACCCTACCACCCATACAGGGCCAGAATCCCAAGGGCTCTTAACCTGCACCTGTCCCTGTCACTAGCCAGAGCGCCCTCCTCCCACACTCAACTCTGCAGCAAAGTCCCAACAGGTTCAAGGTTGTTAAGACCAGAAATCATGCCCACTTCTGCATCCTCCAAGGTCATGGGGCAAGCACAGATATTCTGTGTGGGCGGGTCGGGGAATTCCAGCCACACCTCACCGAAGGAGGCCTTGGCTCGGAGCCTGCCCCAAGAGGTCGAGGAGGCACTCGGGGTTGGGGACTAGACTGGAGAGCCAACGCCCACGGACCCAGCAGTGATGCAGAGAATGTGCCCGGTGTACTCTGAGCCTCCGTCCGCAGGCCAGACTCACAGCTGGCAAGCAGAAGGCACCACTGGCTGCCCAGAGGTTGTCTGTGTCCTGTCGGGGGGAGGGGTGCAGAGTTGGGGCTGGAGGGGATGGTCCCACAGAGCCCAGGAGGTCAGCTGGAAGGACAGCAGGATGGAGGACAGAAGAAACGTCCATCAAGTGTGGGGTCGGGTTAGCCAGGTCAGGAAGCCCGGAGAGGTGGACATGGTTGAGGCCACATGAGGTCTTGTCTCCTCTCCTGGCGTTGGGGGGTCCCAAGTAGAGACTACAAGTTTCCCCAGTGTGAACAGTTCACGGCAGGGCAGGGGGGCACTGCCCACCCCAGCGCCCTTAGTTCTGACCCTCACCCCCCCCTTTCCGGTGCTTGGCAAACTGGCTGCTCCCGTGGGCACGGAGCTGAGTGAAGGTGCAGGGGAAGGGTCACGGACTTTGGTGATGGAGGAGCTTGCCCCCCAGGCCACCTTTGCAGGGTACTGGGTGGCTAGTTTGCCCTGCAGAGCCTCCATCCCTTCCCTAAGGCCAGACTGTCTTCCGTGGTGGTGAAACCCCCAGCTGGGGCTCCCACAACCAAGACCCTGAGGCTCCTGCAGGCCGTGGGGCTGGGCTGGTGCCTCTGTTCCAGCGGGGCAGAGGACCACTGCGGCTTGGATCGATTGGTTGTCAGCCCATTAGCGGGGGTGGCTAGGCTGCCTCATCAATATTTTAAGGCATGACCTGGCCGTGGGATCCGGAACTGTGCGTGGCAGGGGCTGATGACAGGCCTTTTTTCTATTCCAATTGTGAGTGCTATTTTTACCACCGGAAGGCCAGCTGCCCCCTCTCCCAGGCGGCTATCCGGGTGGGGGTGGGGGTAGGGTCTCCCATCTGGGTTCCTGGCCGCAGGGTTAGGAGAGTCCGTGGCTTGGAAAGGTGACAGGCAAGGACTTGATTAGGCTTCCTCCCTAAATCTCCCTCCCTTCCCGCTCTGGCCCTGGTGAAATGAGAACAAAAAACAAGAGTCAGACAGGCCAGCTGAGCCTCGAAAACCCCAGGGTGATGGATCAGGGGAGGGGGGCCTACCTGGGTGTCTCCTTTGTCTCTAGCCTCAGTCCTCATAAAAGAAGCAACCCCTGCCTGTCCCAGGTCCCAGGGGGGTGACAGTAAGGCCTCAGTCTCCAGTGTCCAAAGGCCATAACAGTCCCGGGCCTTAGAGGCCACTGCTCCTGCACCCCATTTTACTGGTGGGAAGCCATGGCCCAAGCCCAGCCCTCCAGTGCCCTCCCGCACGGACTCAGCAGATCTCCTCTGGCTGTTTAGGGACACAGGAGGAGCTGGGGCCCTGCCCACAGAAGCAAGAGCGCCAAGGACCACAGGGACCATGGGAGCTTGGGGAGGGGGGGCTAGTGCAGGGAGAAGCCTTCCCGGAAGAAAAGGTTTTACTCAGTGTAAATGCCGAGTAGAATTTGAGTAGTCAGTAGAGTGAGGATGGCTGTCCAGACAGGAGAGTGACAGAGGCGAGGGTCAGGGGGCCATCTGGATTCATCCATACACCCCAGACAGTGGGGGCCAGGGTGAGGCTGACCACCCTGCTTCCGGGATCACTGGGTTCCCCCCACCCTGCCCCGAGGCTCTGCTTTCCCCACATCTGGGTCTGGTCACCTGCAGAATGGGAGAGGGCCTGTCTCATTAATCGGGTGACACACTAACTGGTTCCTGGAGAGGGCTGGAAAGGCATCCTGGCGGCACCCAGAGGCTGGGAGAGAGGGGCTCTGCTGCCCCTGGATTGTAACACTACAGAGGCCGCTTCCTTGCTGTCCTTCCAGGAAGGGACACCCCCTCACCTTCATCTGAAAGTGAAAAAACAGGCTCAGAGGTGGGAGTTGTGGTCAGCATCACTCACCCAGAGAGCAGTGGGGTCAGGCTTTGAGCCCAGGTCGGCCAAGTTCCATGCACTTGGTCTCATCCCCCATTTTGGCTCCAAGAGCAGCTGGGTTGGGGACAGGACACCATTGCCTCTGCTAAGGCCGAGCCCTCTTCTGTATGGCTTGCAGCCTTCCCTTCACAGACGTGTCTGGGCCTCCGTCTTCCCCTCTGTGGCTAGTGTGTGGCTCCCTGCTAGCCCTGCCATTTGTAACTTCCCTCTCGATGCTCAACCCCTGTCCTTTCTCTATACCCCCAACTAGACCCAGGGGACACTGAGGCCCATAGGCTCCTGGCCAGCGAGCAAGGGTGGGCAGAGGAGATCAAAGCAGTCCGGTCTCTGCCTAGGACATGGCCACAGCCACCATACCCTTGACAGATTCTTCTCTTGAATTCCACCCCTATCTCCAATGAGGGCCAGCTGGGACCCCCGCTGTGAGAGCCTGACCCTCAGAGACCCGTCCTTCTACTCTGTCCCCGTCAACTGGCAGGAAGAACAGGGAGGACCAGAGATTGATGTGCAAAGATGCGCACTGGGACTGATTTCCGCCCGGAGCCCCCGAGGCCGCTGTGGGGCAAACAGGGGTTCACACTCGGGGCTGGATCCGGTGCTAGCGCTCCCAGGCTGCTGTGTCCTCCAGGTTGATCGTCCTGATGGTGCAGGGGGAGCAGCGGGGAGCACTCCCACACGGGGTAAATGGATGGGCTTGGAGCAACAGGAACAGAGCCTCACAGGCTTAGCCGCAGGGCTTTCTCCCCACTCACGCCCCCAAAAATGTACCCCCTCTGCAGGTCAGGCCAAGGCCTTGTCTCCCCACCTTCCCTGGGGGCCTTGCTGGTAGTGGCAGGTGTGTTCCCACCTCCACCCTCATTCCTGGCATTATGACTCAGGCCTGCCTTCTGCCCCCAAGTAGTGTCTATGCCAGATGGGGTGGGGGCAGGCATGAACACAGACACCTGGAGCACCCTGTCATTGGCACCTTACTAGAGGGGTATACAGGAGGGGACTGTGGGAGCCTGGAGGAGACACTCATGCCCCATGGGTGGGGGAGGCAAGGGGGAGGTCCGGGAAGGCTTCCTGGAGGAAATGGCCCCTGGATTAGTTATTGAAGGATGAGTAGGAGTCAGCCGGACGAAGAAAGGAAAACAGGGCAAGAAGAACCAGCATGAGCCAAGCCCATGGGTGCCTCAGCTCCCCTTCTCCCCCAGTCCCTTCCCCTATGTCTTGAAAGTCAGCCTCCGAGTTATTGTTCTTGCCTGCAGTGAGGTCACTCTTCATTCTCCTCCCTCGTCACTGTCATAAAGGCCAACGCAGGACACCCCCCCCACCCTGGGAAACCCTCCTACCTCCAGGGGCCGGAGTCTCAGAGCAGACGCTGGTTTGGAAAACTGTCCTCTGTGCTGAGTGCCTGGCCAAGGGGCCCGTTTCCTCCCTGGGGCTGCCCTGTGGTTATTGACTGCAGATCAATGGCCGAGGTTGCCCCAAGGTGAGAGGGAATTCCCACGGTGCCCTCTTGCCCAGAGGCCCCACAGATGATCTCACAGAAGTGGGGCAGCTATTTTTACCAGGCGTTTAATTACAGAGTTTGGATCCCAGAGGAGAGATGAGATGGTGCTCCCAGGAGCTGTGAGGGAAAGGCCATGCTGGGAAACGTGGGGCTCCTGGGAAGACGGGTGAGGGCATGACCCTCTGTCTCAGTTCCCCTAACATCAGGCTGGCCCCCTCAGACCGGGCCCCCTCAGGGCAGGGCAGGACCACAATACCCCACTTACTCTCCACTGGGAATTTTCACCCAGGCCTGGAGTCCAGGGTGGACCACATAAGCACAATGAGCTTGATCTGTGTCCCCATGGGTGATGGCCACCTTAGGGGACAAGAAAGCAAGGCCCCCCCAGGTGACTGGACACACCAGTAGTGTGGTGATTCAGAGTGATGGAGGCTGGATGGGCCGGGGAGCAGGAGAAAGCTGGCTGACAGGACAGCTGGGATCCTTGTGTTGGGGCCTCTTCAGGAAGGCCAGGTTTGGATGGGGTTCGGGAGGGAAGAGGATTCCAGAAGATGGGAACACAGTCGAGAGTGCAGACCACTGGGGTGGAGAGAGATCTGAGAAGACAGTACCTTCAGTGCCAGGATGAAAAGTTGGTTCCTACAAGTTTACTTATTTTGAGAGAGCAAGAGAGAGAGGGAGGGAGGGAGGGAGGGAGACAAGAACAGAGGATCCGAAGCGGGCTCTGTGTTGACAGCACCAAGCCTGATGTGTGGCTCCAACTCACAAACTGCGAGATCATGACCTGAGCTGAAGCCTGAGGCTTAACCAATTGAGCCACCCAGGGACTCCCAAATTGGTCCTACTTTATCCATACCCGGTAACCCCGAGTCCTGGAGTCGGGGTGAGAATCCCAGGCTGGTCACTGACAAGCAGCATGTTCCTGGGCCCCACATGAGGGCTTAGGCAGTGACAGCTGTGACATGCCTGTGGGCCAACGTAAGTCTCGAACTCACGACCCTGAGATCACTGACCCACCCAGGCACCGCCATTCGTTCAGTGTTTACTACGCCAGCCATGTGCCCAGCACTGAGGACACAGCCGCTTAAAATACTGCATTCTCAGGGGAAGGCTGTGGTGGGCAGCTGGGGCTGGACAACACGACCAAGCAATGGAATAAATGACATATCAGAGGGGATAAGCAACATGGAGAAAAGTAAGCAGGCAAAGGGCATAGAGACACCAGCACTGAGTGGAGCAGGAACATTCCTTACTCTCAGTGGAGTGGTGGTCAGGGAAGGCTATTGGGCCAGATGGTAAATGAGCAGAAACCTGAAGGAGGTGAGGGAGTGTGGGGGAAAACAATAGTCCAGGCAAGTGCAAAAGAGAATTGCAAGTGCAAAGGCCCTGGGGCTGGACCCAGCAGCAGGCAGAGCAGAGTGGCAGGAGATAAGCGCAGTGAGGAAAGTGGAGGCAGATCCTGTAAGGCCTAGGTGGTTATGGGTGGTTTTACTCTTTCTCTTGAGTAGAATGGGAGCCAATGCAGGATTTAGAGCAAAGGAGAGACCTACTCTGTCTTGTTTTAGGAGTGATGACTTGTGCCGTGGAGAACACATGATTCGGGGTTAAGGTCAGGTTCCAGGGGACCAGTGAAGAGGCTGCTCAAGTGCTGGAGGCCAGAGAAGGGAACATGTGTGTCCCTGGGAGGCAGCCTGGATGATAAAGAGAGGAGAAAAGGTTGGGTTCTTGGCATATTTCAAAGGCAGAGCGGAGAGGATTGCACATGACTTCTTCCTGTCCACCTGCCTTTAGGGGCCCCGGAAGAGGTTAGCCTGGGATGCTAGGCAACAAGAGGCTCATGGGGACCCCAAATCAAGGCACCTGGCACCCCAGCCTCCTCCACCAGCCCCAGAAATGACCTTGAGAATGCTGTTTGAAGGGTATGACTGGAGGGGAAGAGGGCTCCCTCTTGCAGACACTGCTTCTCACCTCCCAAGTCATCCTTCTCTGCTCCAAATGGCCCAGGACGTAGCCCCCCACCCACTCCTGGGAGCCCTAGGGGGTAGAGAGAGGGGCCGGTGGGCGCTGTGGTCACAGGGTCACTCTGCACTCTTGTCGCCCACAGCCGCAAGGGGCTGCGATGGGACGGGAGCCATGAATGGTGCCGCCTCCGGCCCCGCCGCAGCCGCTGCCCCCGCCCCGGTCCCCGACTGGCGGCAGTTCTGCGAGCTGCACGCGCAGGCGGCCGCTGTGGACTTCGCGCACAAGTTCTGCCGCTTCCTGCGGGACAACCCGGCCTACGACACGCCCGACGCCGGGGCCTCCTTCTCCCGCCACTTCGCCGCCAACTTCCTGGACGTCTTCGGCGAGG
>NC_043707.1:29827339-29837388 GCF_006229205.1 Suricata suricatta | reverse complement strand
GCGAGCGCTTCCGCCTGGAGTTCTTCGTGCCGCCCAAGGTGAGCCCCAGCTCCAACCTGGGGGGGGGGGGCGCAGCTGAGGGTGCCAGGGGCTGGCTTCTGGGCCACACTGCCTGGCTGCCCCCACTCCTCCACCCTTCATCTGGGGCTGCTGGGTGGCTGGAGCCTCCTAGACAGGGTGACAGTGGCACAGTGAGGGTGCATGAAATACGTTGGTCCCCAGCGGGGCTGTGAAGCAGCAGCTCAGCCCCTGCTGGACGACCCTTTTCTGACCCAGGCTTTGAAAGCTGAGCTTCTAGCTGTCACCAGCATGGCTGCTCACCTGAGTGCCCAGGCCCCCTTCCCAACTCCGGGCTTTCCGTGGGAGCCCTGGGGGCAGCTATGGGCTGCATCTAGGGTGGCATCCCTGCCCTATTTGAAAAGTGGGAATCATCATAATAATAGTGGCCCACTTTCCGAGGGCACACAGCACACCCAGCCCTGAGCCTGGTGCACAGTCTTATCCCCCCAAGACCCTCCCAGTGTGGGCATCATGATCTCCAGGTCACAGAACAGAGAACAAAGGAATGCTGGGAGAGGAGGTGTGGCCTGTCCAAAGGCACACTGCTGGTGGGTGGCAGGGCCCTGCTCATACCCACCCCTGGCGGTCCCCAGAATGAGGGAGCATGGAAGTAGGAGCTGCCTGTGTGCCAGGAGGTTCAGAAAGGAAGGAGCAGCTGATTGCATCCCCAAGAACCACCCAGCCCCCACCCCAGGCCTTCTCTACTTCCAGGCACCTTTAGTCTCCCTGAGCCTCTCGCCTCTCTCCATCTCCCGGTCTGTCTCTCCCCTGGAGGTGCAGGGCATGGGGTCCCCAAGGCTCAGTGCCCACGAGCTGCATGGACTCTAGAGAGGTGATTTCCCAGGGAGACACTTATTCCCTGAAGAGCTTTCTCCTTGAGTCTGAGGACCCCAACTTCCCAAGGGATTTTTCCCTGCCTGGCCCCCACCATTAGGCCCCTGAGAGAAATGACAGACCACTAAGCCCAGCTCCACCACTTGTCAGACAGAGAGCAAGGCCTGGCGAGTGGGGGAGGGAGGCTGGGGCTTGCCCAGAGTCACCCAAAGGGCAGGGGCAGAGGCCCAGGGCTCCAAAGCCTCTGGGCCTGAGTGGCAGTCACAGCTGCCCAGCCATAAATAGCAGTGTCTGTGGCCCTTGGGGGAGGGGGCCCTCACTATTAGTCTCTCCAGAGCCCACGATTCACCACTGGCAGAGGGCAGGGCTCCTGAAGGATCACTTTCCCAACATCTGAGGAAGGCAGGCAGGTGGGATCCTAATCCTTGATCTGGCTCAGAACTTCCTTTTCCCAACGAAGTGTTTGGGAATTCAGAAGTGAGCCCCATAGAAGGTAGATAATACTATGGTCAGGGCTCAGGTCAGGTTCCCCAAATGTGTTGGGTCCCAGGGTGAGTGAGCCCTGCAGGGCATCCTGCTGACACCCCCTCCCAATGCCTTTTAGTCCTGTTCACCCACCGCCAGTCCAGATCTCCTGTCCCTGGAGGCCTAGCTACAGTCTTGGAGCTCTGGAGTCTGCAGGCTCAGGGACTTTTTCCTGAGATTCTCAGACTTCCGTCTTATGGCCCCATGAGTCAAGTCTCTGGTCTCCTGCCCCCTCATCCTGCAGGAGGCCTATTGGACCTCAGGTCCCACCATAGCCCTTTGCCCAGCCAGCCCTGGTGTCCTAGGAAGCAGTGGGCCTGGCCCGTGCTGTTGGAAAGCCATCAGGAAACCTGTATATGCAGGACTGGATGGTAAACATCAGTGGAGTGAGCACCGGGTTCTCGGGGGCGGGGGGGGGGGGCGGTTAAGAGAGGGGAAGCCCGGGCTGCAGAGGTGTCCACCAGGAGCAGAACCCTGGGACTGGCATCTCAGGAGGCACACGAGCTGAGTGAGCCAAGGCTGGCAGTGGGACACAGCCTGACGGCCTAGGCCAGGAAATAGGAATGGTCATGTGTGGCCAGGCCAGGGTCAAAAGCTGCTGGGCCGGGACAGATGCATCTCAATCCCCAGGCAGGGGAATGGGCACTTCTGGCCAGCAGGAGCCCAGCTGAAACCCCTAGTCCAGGCCTGCAACTGCAGGACCATGGACCCCTGCCCCACTGTTGACATGATGGCCCGGCCTGGTCAGCCAAGGCCCTCAGTCACTGCTCCAAGCCCAGCCAGCCCTGCACCCGCTGGATGGCAGCCAGTGCTACCAGGAATTTCCATTGGCCTGCCTACCCAGCATGTGGCCCTTCCCTTTCCTCCTGAGAAAGTCCCTATTCTGGAGCCCAAGCCCTGCCGGGAAGTCCAGTCTCAAGCCAGCCCTGGGGGACTTTAGGGCCATGGCCAGGAGCTCTGGAGCAAGGGCCAAGCACGGAGTGGCCCTCCCCCGGAGCCACACTGGTCCCTTTTCCTCCACCCAGGGACATGGCCCTGCTAAGCCAGGGACTCCAGACTCTGGAAAGTCTAGTCTAAAAAGGGAGATGAGCATTTTCTTCATAAATGAACTAGGACAGACTAGAAGACCCCTCCCTCCATCACACACAGGAGAACGTCTGTCAAACGTTTGTTTCAGAGATATTTTTACCTAAGCATGTGTGTGCCAGGTCACAATGTCAAATCTATTTCTTACTATGGGTCAAGGTCAAAAATGTGAAAACCGCAGATGTAGCGGGTACACAGGGCAGAAGGGCAGCCTGGGTGGTTTCCCCTCAGGGCTCAGAGGTGGGAGACTCCGATGTCAGCTCCCACTGTCTGTGACTTGCCCTGTGACTATGGGGGGAGGTCCCCTTGTTTCCTAGAAACGCCCTCCATGGAGCCATCTCTGGGAAATGGGAGATCGGAGCACCTCCGTGCCCAGGGCTGCTCTGACCTCCGAGAGGTGGGAGGGCGGAGGGGGTCTCAGAAGGCCCTGGGTGACTCTCTCACCGCCCCTTCCCCTGGCCTCCCAGGCTTCCAGGCCCAAGGTCAGCATCCCTCTGTCAGCCATCATCGAGGTCCGCACGACCATGCCCCTGGAGATGCCAGAGAAGGACAACACATTTGTGCTCAAGGTGAGCCCCACCCCGGACCTCACAGATCCTCTGGCTGCCCCAGGCCACCTCTGCTGAGGGCAGCACAGCCTGAGGCCACCGGCCCAGGGGTGGGGGTGGGGGGGTGAAGGTAAAGAGCCAGCAGCAGGGCACTGGGAGAGAGTACTGGTAGGGAGGCCCCGGACCAGACACAGATGTCTAGCACATGGCTAGGACTCGAACCCAGGCCTAGGCCCTAGCACCGTGAGCTCTGGTGACACCCACCATCTGGGACCGCCCCCACCCCGTTCCCATTTCCTCCTGACCCCTCGAAGCTCCTCTGAGTTTCACTTCCTCGCCTCCCTTCCCTAACTGGAACCAGCATGTCCCCACCCTACAGTCTGCAGCAGTTATGCAAATGCCCCTGTCACAGGGCACTGGAGTGTGGGAACTTGCCCAATCCCACAGAGGGCACAAAGGCATTGAGGGTGGGGGGGGCACCCCGGTGGGTCTGGGGGCAGCCCATCCTTTTCCCAGGCTCCACCAGGGTGGCCCGCTTGGATTGCTGAGGCCACAGCTCCAGGCTGTGGCCCCGTGCCTTCTCAAAGCACCGGAGGGTGTTTGTGAGGCCCAGTCCTCAAGGAGGCTGGGTTCCACCCACCCAAAGCTGCGTGAAGCCCCCACCCCCTTCTCCAGGCTCCTCGTGGGTTTATGTTTTACTCGGCCCTATTTGTTTAGTCACAAACTCCCTTATTCGTTTAGCAGACATTTGCCAACCCCCTACCCTGAGTCACCCCAGGCGGGGGGCTGAGGACGGAGTCCCTCTTTGCCTGGCGTTCTTTTCTGCTGGGCGAAACAGGCCCAGAGCCTCGCTGCTGACAGCCACTGGCCACCGTGCTGCTGACTGTGCCCGGGAGCTCTGAGGCAGAGGGCTTACCTGCCAGTCCCACTCTGGGCCTTAGTTTCCCCATCTATTCAGACAGCGGTTAAACCCCCCGCCCCTCACACCAGCTCTGAGATGCTGGGAGTCAGCAACTGCTTTTTAACTGAGACACACACTCTGGAAGTTGAGAGCGCAGGGCCTTGGCATCATGGAAATCTGGGGCCCGGTCCCAGCATGGCCACTGAGTGCTGGTATGAACAAGTCACCTGACCTCTCTGACCCTGGGTCTTCTCCATAAAATGGGGAGAACATACTGCCTCCCTCACAGCACTGCTGGGAAGGCGTCATCAGATAACGGATGTGCAGAATTGCCCTTTGGGCCACAGCAGGGGCTTTCTCCTCCTCTCTGCCCCTCCAGGTGCTAAGGTGTGGGAGCCCCCAGATTCCGTGTGCTAGGCCAGCAGCCCTTCATTTACTTGTGACACTCTTTTACCCCATCTCTGGGTGTCAGGGCGCGTCCCTTCCCTGGCCAGCATGGTCTCCTCTGAGACTGCATCTCCAGGGCCTAAGAAACTGCGGTCAGCAGGGCTGGACAGCACCCCCACATACCCACTGCTGCCGAGAGTGTGGCCAAGCCTCCACCCCAGGACCCTGACCCGGGCTTGTGGTGCTACCTGACGGTGACCCCACTGTTTTCCCCGCTGCCCACACCAACGAGCCCCCATGATGGAGGGGTGGGATGAGCCTGGAGGCTGGAGCCCTGGGCTGAGGGCGCTAACACACCGGGACTCTTGGCCTCACCCCCTCCCCAGGTAGAGAATGGAGCCGAGTATATCCTGGAGACCATCGACTCACTGCAGAAGCACTCGTGGGTGGCTGACATCCAGGGCTGCGTGGACCCCGGGTGAGTGCCCGCGTGGCCCTCGGATGGGCAGATGGGGTGGGGGCCTGGCCAGGGCGTGCCCTTGGTCCCCTCTTCCAGGGTGAGGTTTTAGGTGAGGGCAGGGGCTGAGCTGGGAAGCTGGGCTTTGCTCGTGGCAGGTCCTGTTCGTGTTGGTGCTACTGGCCGGGCTCATGCCATCCCCCACCCCCAGCAGGCTCTCTGAGGCCTGCTGCACCGGACCGGGGCCTAGGGACTTGGACAAAGGTTGGACTGATGCTTATCTTCACTCCAGGGGAGTCTGAGACCATTGGGAGCTGGGCAGTGATGGGGAGAGCCCAAAGCGGGGAAAAGAGGGGAGGGTACAGGGGCAAGGCCCTGAACCCAGCCCTGGGGCTCAGAGAAGGTGTGCTGGTCGAAGTACTCACCTCTTCTGAAACTGAAAGGAAAAGCAGGCCTGAGCCAGGCAGAAGGGACCGGCTCAGCCAGAGGTGTGAGGTGTGTGACTGCCTGGGACTCGCACGGAATGTCGAGGCCTCTGGGTAGCTAGAAGCAGAGCTGAGGAGGGCGACTCTGATGAGAGCCTGGGAAGCTGGGGGCAGTGGGAGCTATGGTCAGCTGTGTGGGGAGGAGCAGCAGGGAGGCTGGCTGCATGATCCAGGGGAGATTCTGAAGCCAGGAGCGGGAGGGGCAGGCTGGCCGCCTCGGAGCACTTGACAGCAGCCCTTCTGGCTAATGGGGTGAGCCAGGCCCAGGGGGAGGGGCTGCAGCTTTCTAATTAACAGCTTCATTTGAAGAAGCGCAGTTAAAGGCCTGAGTGCCTCCCAGGCCCCCGATCCCCAAAGTGGCTGTAATCCCTCCCTTGCCGCCATCCCAGCCATCTGCTCTGCCAGCTCTTCCCCCAGCCCCTGTGAAGGTGAACCTCACTTTGCAGCATTTTTGAGCTGGCAGGGTCCCAGATACCTCCTGTCACAGACAGGGAGACAAAGGCCAGGGCGGGGGAGCAGGGAAGGGAGCCACCTGGGCCCCACCTACCACCATGCCCTGCCATCATCTGAGGGACACTCCCTGGGGTCCCAGGAGGAAGGCTGCACCCACTTGGGGTGCCCTCTGTACAACCCAGTCATGTACTTGGTGGCCGGACAGTGAGCTGATGGTGTGTGACAGAGGGACATTGGAGGCAGAGGGACCCAGGGGAGCAGGAGAGGGCTGCTGTCAGTCGGGGCATGGCTCCCTGAGCATCTGGTGGCTGGGGTCCGAGTGCCTTTCCTGCCACCGCAGGGACAGCGAGGAAGACCCTGAGCTCTCCTGCGCCCGGGGCGGCTGTCTGGCCAGCCGAGCAGCCTCCTGCAGCTGCGAGCTTCTGACTGACGGTAGGTGGGGGCCGAGCTGGTCGGGGTCGGGGAGGGCAGGCAGGAGGGGGCGGTTGTTCCCGGATGGCCACTTCTCTCCAGCAGGGGACCCGCCCCGGCCCCCAGAGACGATGGCGGCCATGGTGACCGCTCCACACAGCCGAGCTCGAGATGGCGTTGGGGAGTCCCTGGTCCACGTCCCGCTGGAGACCTTCCTGGAGACCCTGGAATCCCCGGGTGACAGTGGCAGGGACAGCAATAACACAGGTGCGGTGGGCGTGGGGTCCTGTACCTGACTCTCCTCCCTGGGCCCCCACCCACAGAGGCCCTTAGGCTCCCTCAAAGTCCCTTCCTGAGCCTCAGAAGTCATGACATTTTATCCGATCCGGTCCACTGCACAACTCAGTAGGCAAGTCCTACTTGACCCCTCCCACAAGCCCTGGAACATGCTCATAGGAAGCAATGGAGTGTAAAGGGTTGGAGCCAGGGGTGGGGGACTAGGAGACTTGACTCGTTCCCAGGTTTGTTGCTGACTTACAGAGTGACTTGGGGATAGTCAGTCGCCCTGTGCCTCAGTTTACCCCACATGCTGAACTAGTGGGTTGGGTTGGTGCCCTGCCCTGTTCTAAGATCATTCAAACAGCATTTTATGTGCAAATACCCAACAAGCTGTCGCTTCCCCTCTCCCATTTACTTACCCCCGGCTGCCCCCCACACCCCTCACACTGTCATCCTCTCCCAGGGGAGGAGGGAGCCGAGGGAGAGCCCGAAGCTGAGCCTGAGCTGGAACTCTCCGACTACCCCTGGTTCCACGGGACATTGTCACGGGTCAGGGCGGCTCAGCTGGTGCTAACGGGCGGACCCCGGAGCCATGGCCTCTTCGTGATCCGCCAGAGCGAGACTCGGCCTGGGGAGTACGTGCTGACCTTCAACTTCCAGGGCAAGGCCAAGGCAAGTCAGGGTAGGGGCGGTGGGGGCACACAGAGGCCGAGTGGCCAGCTCTGAGGGAGGGGTGCTAAGGAGGTACCAGGAGTAGGCTCCACAGTACAGGTGGGGCATGACTCCCCACAGGCATGCCCTCACCCCACCTGTGTCCCCTCCCACCTCTCTGAAGGGTGCAGTCAGCCCCAGATGTGGCTGCTTCATTGTCCAGATGGGGAAGCCACCCCCTCTTTGGCTGAGCCCACAGGAGGCCGGGCCCTTCTGAGAGTTTAACTTGAGGATCACTTACCACTGAGACCTCTGAGGATCTCCACCACATTGATGCGGGGTGGAGGTCAACCAAGGCTCTGCTGCCCCACCTACCCCCACATGGTCAGTTCCCCAAGCCCTCCTGGGTTCCAGCTCTGAGCCAGACCTGTGGCAGGCCCAGGGTCACAGAAGCACATGCAGGTGGGCCCTAAAGAGCTGGACAGGAGAGGAAGAGGAGGCGGACTGGGGCCAGAGGGCTGCCATGCAGGGTCTGTAGAGTGGCAGGGTACTCCTGACCCCAGCAGCCAGAATAAGGGGTCGGGGACCCAAAGCATGCAATGGATAGGGAATCCTTGAGGTGAAGACAAGTGGAAGAGAGATCCAAACAGCGCACAGCAAGGGGGTAGCCATGCGTCCAGATGGAGGGGAGGCTCCTGAGGAAGGATACTGTGTGCTAATAATGACCTAAGGTGCAAAGGAAAATATGACAGAATGTTGGGGTGGGGGCGGTTTGCGGTTACAATGTGACCAGAATGGGCAGGAACCTCAACCCGCTCCCCCCCGCCACCATCCCAAGTTTCCGATAAGGAAACAGACCCGGCCCTGGTTCCTCCCAGGACACTGTTCCTGTCAGTCCCTACTGGAGGGGGAGGCACCCCAGGACTCCTGCTCCAGGCCTGCACTGGTGGTCGTTGGCCTGGCACAGGCCCTCTCCCGGCTCCCTGGGCATCTCTCCTTGGCAGTGCTGGCCCCACCATGAAAGAGACAGCGCCTCCCATGGGACACCTCCTTGGAAAGCAGCTGCCCTTCCCAGTTCCTCTGGCAGCCTGAAGTTTACCTTCTGGGCCAGCACTGCCCCCCACAGCCTCCCTGGAGGGCCTGGATCTGACTCCTAGGACCGTACCCAGCTCTCTGTGGGTCATCAGTGGGGGGAAGGGGTTGGCGGGGCTGAAGCAGGGTGGGAGGCTCATCTTCAGAGAGCACGACCCAGCCTTGAACTCACCCCAGCTGCTGCCCTGTCCAGTGTGTGACAAGTCCGTCATGGGATAGAGCAGGCCCCCCGGCCTGCTGCTTGCACGCCTCCTGGGAAGAAAGATCTCTGTCTTCCAGGCAGCTCTTTTCACCTTCAGATAATGTCTGAAAAGTTTTCCAAAAACTGAGGTGCACCTGCCCCGAGGCCCAGCTCTGCCTGGGCCCAGGCTTGAGGCTCTGGTAGGACGCCACTGTGCTTTTCCTCTCTGGCTGAGCCCCTGCCCTGGGCTGTCGTCCATGCTCCCTGCGTATGCTCACACTGTTCTGGCAACTTCTGACCCTGCGGAGTGGCCTAACTTCCTCATGGGACCACCTTCCACCCCCCCAGGGCTTCTCTGTCCTTTATGTAGGGGCCGGGCCCTTTGCTCCCCTGGGCTTGGGGCTATGTGCGTACTCTGAAACCCTCCTGTCTCTGCCTCTCTTGCTGCACCCGACCCAGTGACAACCACTCTTCTTCCGGTAGTACACACGTAGGGCAGAATAAGGCCGAAGCCAGAGGCCTGTGGCTCCTCCCCCCAGGACACCTGTCACGTGTGGGCTCTGGAGACCCCGGGAGGAACCAGCCCTATCCCTCCCACTTCAGGTGCTCCTGCTAGAGCACCCCTGGGAAGCAACATGCGGTCGCTCCTCCCCAGCTGGCCTCAGGGCTGTTTCTTCCCCCCTGGGCTTAGACTCTTCAGGAAGAGCAGGCGGACTCCTCCCTGCTGGGGTGCGGGAATCACACAACGAGTTCTTTTCCCAGCTCGGTGGCCTGTGACTGTGGGCGAGTCACTCCCTCCCTGTGCCTGTTTCCCCATCTCTAACATGGGGGCTGTAATCCCAACCTCCGAGGGCCGGTGGAGACTGGAGATGGGGGTGTGAAGGGCCTGATGTGGGGGCTTCTAGCACAGGGACAGTTGCATGGCTCCTTTCGGTCCCAGTCTGGCTCTGTTGCCCTCCTTCCCCATCCTCACTACAGGGGGAGCCCCCTAAGAGGGGGCTCATGTGTGAGGTGTCCCTGCTCTGACACAGCCCCACACGGCCTCTTTGAGACCCCCGTGCCCCCCAAAGGAGTTTGCAAAGCAGCTGGCTAGTCCAGGACGCCACCACTGACCACACCCACCTGTGTCCACAGCACTTGCGCCTGTCCTTGAACAGCCACGGGCAATGCCACGTGCAGCACCTGTGGTTCCAGTCTGTGCTTGACATGCTGCGCCACTTCCACACCCACCCGATCCCCCTGGAGTCTGGGGGTTCTGCAGATATCACCCTACGCAGCTACGTGCGGGCTCAGGGCCCCCCACCCGGTAAGACTCCCCCCCCCCCCCCACCGTGGGCCTGTGTATGTAGTGTAGACAGGTGGGCGGTAGGGAGAGGGAATCACCCACAGGTGCGCACAGCACTACTAGTCTGGGTGGGACAGCACCAGGTCTTGGGCCGTTGTAAGCAGTTTGGGCCATCAGGATCAAAGGGAGACCGGCAGCCCAGGGACCGGGACCGGGACCTGGGCTGGGTCCTGGGTGATTCGGGGCAGGCGGATGGAGGTCACTCAGAGGTGGGCGCTGCAGGATTCACTAGCCGCCTGCGCAGGTGGGGCTCAGCGCAGAGCTGCTGAAGGAAGTGTCGCAGAGGCGGGTAAGGGTGGCCAGCACAGGCAGGTTTGTGTGTGACCTGGGACATTAGTGATCCAGGGATTGGGG
>NC_043707.1:29817564-29827239 GCF_006229205.1 Suricata suricatta | reverse complement strand
CGCAGCCGCAGCAACAGCGCCGAGCGCCTCCTGGAGGCGGCGGGAGGCGGCGCGGACGAGCCCCCGGAGGCAGCGCCCGGCGAGGGAGCGCGGGGACGCACGCGCGCCGTCGAGAACCAGTACTCCTTCTACTAGCCCGGCGCGGCGGCGCCAAGGCCCTGGGGCCACCCAGACGTGCCGTGCGACTGCCCCCGTGCCCGTCCATCCCTCCGTCCAGCGGACCCGACCGGCCACAGGCCGGCCTGGGTGGGAAAAGCGAAGCTCTTCAGTGAAGACATAAATGTTATTAAAGAGCCTGTTTTAGGGACTGCACTTGGCTCTCCTGTCATGCTTTCTCCTGCCCTGGCCTCGGACACCCCTCCTCTGGGCTCGCGGAGATGGAGAAGGGGGGCCAGTACCACACACGGCAGCCCCGCCTCCTACACCCACGCCTCCCCATCCAAGCCCACAGTGGCCTGGTACCTGCCTGGCCCACATCCAGCTCTCAAGAGATCCGGCTCCCGGTCCGGAGAGGAGACAACCTGAAGGAGACCCGGTGCTAAAGCACTAGGCCCCACAGCAGGGCTCAGGGAACTGCCCAGGGGAAAGGGATTGCGGAGGGGGCTTTAGTGAGATTATGGGTGAGCTGTGACCTGAGCAGATGCTTGGGGGGAAAGAATGAAGGGTGGTGGTAGGGGAAAGAGGTGAAAGGAGGGGTCCTTTGATACAGGGACACTGTGGGGGGGGGCAAGTCGTGGGGGCCTTGAATGCCAAGATAAGGAGTTGGTCCCTGGCTAAGAGAGAATAAGGGTGTCCTTGGAGGTGATGGGGCAGGTTTTTTCCACTTTAGCCCAGTGGGGGATTGGGCAGTGGGAGCCCGCGTCTCCACCTCTGACCTAGGTTCAAACTTGGAAGAAAACTGAGGTCCCTTCCACCCCCAGCAGGCGGAGGTCCAGCTGTGGTTCCTGTGTCCCCAGGCACTGGAGGCACAGCCTGCTCAAGGTCACAGCACGCCAGCCCTCTGGCAGTACTCCTCTGGGGAGGATCTCCTTCCTGCTGAGCCAAAGCACACCCCCCTCCCCCAATCCAAACACCTGGGGCCACAGACACAAGGTTCCCCCCCACCCACACAGCAGTGGCCTCGCACAGCCTGCCTCAGTGATGTGCCTTTCGCCCCACCCCCACCCCAGACTGCTGCCCCTCTGCCACCCCACAGAGGGAGGGGTGCAAGGCCGGTGCTCTGGAAAGCAGCCTGTATCTCGGCCTCCCACATCTCCATTCGTTCGGCCGGAGCTGCTTCGGGCTCTTGCCCCCACGCCCTGGTGGTTTGGAGTCTGTCCCACCCCGCAGGAGTAGAGGAGATCCGGGGTGAGGCTCAAGCTGGGCAGAGGCCCAGGGACAGATGAGAGCTCTGTTTGGCTGCCTCCTGCCTGTCATCTGGAGTCCCAGAACATTCCTCCCTTCTGGCAAGAGGCTGAGCCCCAGACATCACCCCAAGCCTGGGGCTCCAAACTGGCTCCCTGAGGGAACTGCCCCTTGCAAGAGTTCAGAGTGGCCTCAGGGTGGGATTGAGACGGGAACACAAATTGTGTCAGTCTTCAGCCCCCGTCCCTCCCTCCTGACACAGTGGGCCACCGCGGAGTGCCCCACGCAGGAATCTGGATATGGAAGTAGGGCAAAAGGCACAGAACCCTGTCACCTTTGCCGAGCTGGGGGCACATGAGAAAGTGCGAGAGGGTCTGCACCCACCCCTCACTCGTAGTCAGTCAGGCACTGCTCCTGTTTTCCTAGGGCAAAATGAGTCTAGGGGTGAATAGCAGAGAATGGGGACCACCCTGGGTTCTCCAAGAGGCACAAGGGCCAGCACCAGTAGGTCAAGTATGAAGGGGACTCTCCACCATGGGGTGTCCAGGGCGATACCGTCAGGCCTGCTACTCAAAGTGGTGCTTCCAGAAAGCCCAGACTCTGTGGGACCCTGAGGAAACCACAGCCATTGCCAGTGGCAGCAACACTTCTTGGGGCGAGGTGCGGGACATTTCAGGTGCCCACTCTGGGCCAGATCGGGCCCACAGGGCAGCAGAGTGCACAGCCAGGCAGGCCCATCACAGTGTGGACGAGCAGCACCAGAGGGCTGGCCCAAGCACGCGGCCACATGGCGGACATGTCCAGGCTGCCTGCTAGGGGCACCGATGGGGGCAGGGGCTGCAGGTTCGAGGGGCAGGGAGTGGTACAGGAGAACAGCCAGCTGAGAGGGGCTTGAATGCCAGGTCAGAACCAAAGGGCACTGGGGAGCCAGAGCCAGCTTGAAATGAGAGTAGAGTGGTCTGGTTTGCATTTAGACAGATCACCCGGGGGTCCGGGGAGTTGGAAGGTTGAGGGTAGGGGAGGATCGATTGGAAGGGGCAGAAACAAGGGCAGGGGGCCCAGTCGGTCTGGGGAGGGGCAGTGAGCTGTGTCAGGGCAGAGAGGAGGACAGCTGGGGAAGATCACCCTTAGACTGCTGGGAGGGGGAGGGGGAGGGGCGGGGACTCGGTAGGGGGAGGAAGGGGGCAGGGGATCTCTGGCTTGAGGCTTGGAGGCCAATTGGACTCACCTGGAGGGCTCCACCTGAGAGGGGCTGTGGAGAACTCGGAATCCAATCCCCACACGTAGGAGAGAAGGAAGAAATCTCGCCAGAGGCAGGTACGCAGTGAAGCCAAATCTGGGTCCATGCGCAATTCCCAGGTGACCTGGTCTCAGAGGGCTCCGAGCTAAACCAAGGGTGCAGGGTCTCTCCGGAGGGCACCCAGGCCTGAGTATGTGAGGTGGGTTTTCCCTTACTCAGCCACGCACCAGCCAGACCAGGAAGGGAGCTGCTGCCCCGTCCTGTCTCCAGACTTGAAGCTGAACTTGCTCCAAGCAGCCGTTGCCATGGGAATGGAGGTACGTGTGCTGGGGAAGGCCAAGGGTCCACACCTGTGCCTGCCCCATCCAAGTGCAAAGCCAGTATTTGATGGCCCTGGTGGTGAACATGCTTGCAGAAATAATTGATGTACCAGCAATGACTCAAATAAACCGTATCCTTTGCTGAGGGCTCCTAAGAGCTAAGTTTGAGCCCTTTTGAAATAGAAGATGTAACATTTCCTGGGTCCTGGACGGAGAAGGGGTTCATATATGCTCAGTATTAAGAGGCAGCAAAGCAGTGCTCTAACGCAGATTTTGAGTAATGAATCTCCATCATCCTCCCCAAATCCTTTAAAAACATAAAAAAGATTCACCTGGCCCAAATTGCCATCCTGCAGATAGAAAAGGCCAAGAGTCCTTGATCTCTTTCATGCCTCAGACCTTGTGGTATCTGATGAAGCCTCGGGCCCCCTGCTCAGAATAATGTTTTAAAACTCATGAAGCATGGCTGGCTCCGTCAGGGGAATGTGAGACGACTCTTGGGTTGTGAGTTTGAGCCCTGCCGCATTGGATGTAGAGATTAAAGACAAAATCTTAAATTGGGGCACCTGGGTGGCTCAGTGGGTTAAGCATCCGACTTCAGCTCAAGGCATGATCTCACGGTTTGTGAGTTTGAGCCCCTCGTTCAGCTCTGTGGTGACAACTCAGAGCCTGGAGCCTGATTCGGATTCTGTGTCTCCCTCTCTCTCCTCCCCTCTCCCACTCACTCTCTCTACTTCAAATATAAATAAACATTAAAAAATTTTAATCTTAAAAAAATACTCATGAAGTAAAATGCATAGACTTGCAAAGGAAACAAATTTTACTGGAATTCAACCAAAATATTAACCACAAAAAACATAATTGGGGGCACCTGGGTGGCTCAGTCGGTTAAACGTCCAATTCTTGATTTCGGCTCAGGTCATGATCTCACGGCTCATGAGTTTGGGCCCCTCGTTGGGCAAGCCTGCTTGGGATTCTCTCCCTCTCTGCCTGTCCCGTGCTCACACGCGCACACACACACACGCGCACACACACACACACACACACACACACACACACACACTCTTCCTCTCAAAATAAATAAATAAACATTCAAAAAGATGAAAAATCATTCAAATAAAAGTTTTAACTTGTGGTGATATGGCAATCTACCTGCCTCTTTATTAGCACTTTTTTTTTTTTTAAGTAGGCTCCACACACAGCACGGAGCCCAATGAGGGGCTTGAACTCACGAATGAGATTAGGACCTGAACTGAGATCAAGAGTCAAGCACTTAACTGATTGAGCCACCCAGGTGCCCCTATTAACACTTTAAATAGCAAGTTCTAGCAGTGGCTCTAATAACTACCATAATTTCAAAGAAAGAAAGACTAGTATAATTGACACTTTGAAGTTTCTATAACCGCTGAGCTCTGATATAAAAATATTCCTGATTTCTAGCTGTGGCAAAGTGACAGGTGCTGCTAATTATTGCTGTGGTTGCTCCTTAAATTAAAGAACTGTACCTCTTAGTTAAATCTTAAAGATGTAATTTTATACCCATTCAAGTTCATGGACTTACTGAATGATTTACACATGAACCATCTCAGAACCTCAGATTAACAACCCTGCTCTAAAGAGTAAAGACAGGACGGCTGGCTGGCTCTGTCGGTAGAGCATGCGCTCCTGATCTCAGGGTCGTGAGTTCAAGCCCAACGTTGAGTGTAGGGCTTACTTAAAAAAAAAAAAAAAGGTGAAGGTGATTTACATGTGTTTGAAATGGAATGTTCACAAGCAGCAGATAAGAAATCAAAAGGACATTACCAAAAAGCCCTCTGCGTGTTCTCTCTCTGACCTTATTCTCCCTGTTTTGACTGTCTGGAAAGGGCCTGTTAAAAGAAAACAATTAAAGGATTTTATGCCCATATATATTTATGCATTCTGACATTCAACTTGAAGCTTTGTAAATTGGAAGATAATTTTGTAACTTCATTGAGATTAAAATTTGGTGCTCAGAGCTTTAAAAGACACCAGCAAATTCAGAGAGACAGAAAGTAGATGAAGGGTTACCAAGGACTTGGGGGAGAGGAGAAGTTATTGCTTAATGTGTATAAAATTTCCATGTATGGTGACAGAAAAGTTTAGGACTTATATACAGTAATAGTTGCACAACATTGTGAATATCATTAATGCCACTGAATTGTACACTTAAAAAGTGGCTAAAATAGGGGTGCCTGGGTGGCTCAGTCGGTTAAGTGTCCAGCTTCGGCTCAGGTCATGATCTCACAATTGTGGATTCAAGCCCCGCATTGGGCTCTGTGCTGACAGCTACTTCAGAGCCTGGAGCCTGCTTCAGATTCTGTGTCTCCTTCTCTCTCTCTGACCCTCCCCTGCTCGCACTGTCTCTCTCTGTCTCTCAAAAATAAAAGAAATTAAAAAACATTTTTTAAAAATGGCTAAAATGAAAAAAATGGGCTGAACTGGTAAATGTGATGCAATTTATAAAACACACACATGCACACACACACGCACACACACAAATAAATTACCATTTATGCACAACAGATTGGCAAAAACTACGTTCAGTACCCTCCATGACCAAAATTGGATCAGTGAGAATTTTTAGTTGAGTAGGAGAGGTAGGATTGGTATAGCCACTTTGAAAAACTTTTTACTTTTTTTTTTTTGAAAGAGGGAGACAGAGAGTGTGAGCGGGGGTGGGGCAGTGAGAGAGGGAAACAGAGAATCCAAGCAGGCTCCATACTGTCAGCACAAAGTCCAATATGGGGCTTGAACCCATGAACCCTGAGATCATGACCTGAGCAGAAGTCAGATGCTCAACTGAGTCACCCAGGTGCCCCATTAACTGATTTTTCTTTAAGAAAAAGAAAGTAAAACATAACACATAGAATGGGAGAAAGTATTTGCAAACCATCTATCTGATAAGAGTCTAGTATCCAGTATATAAAAAGAACTCGTACAATTCAACAACAAAAAGATAAAATAACTCAAATCTTAAAAAAATGAGTACAGAAATAGACATTTCTAGGGCTCCTGGGTGGCTCAGTCGGTTAAGCATCTGACACTTGATTTCAGCTCAGGTCATGATCTCACAGTTTGTGAGTCTGAACCCTGCATCTGGCTCTGCGCTGGCAGTACGGAGTCTGCTTGGGATTCTCTCTCTAACCCTCCCCCACCTCAAAAATAAATATCAATTTTAAAAAATGAAATAGACATTTCTGGGTCACCTGGATAGTTCAGTTGGTTGAGCGGCCAACTCTTGACTTCAGCTCAGGTTATGATCTCACTACCTTGAGATAAAGCCCCCATTGGGCTCAATGCTGGGTATGGAGTCTGCTTAAGATTCTCTTTCTCTCTCTCTCTCTCTCTCTCTCTCTCTCTCTCTCTCTCTCTCTCTCTCTCTCTCTCTCTCTCCCCCTCTGTCCCTCCCCACCTGTCCCCCCTCTGCTCCTCCCCCACTTGTGCAGGTGCACACACATCCACACACAGTCTCTCTCTCAAAAAAAATAGACATTTCTTTCAAGAACATATACAAGTGGTCGATAAGCTCATGAAAAAATGCTCAACATCATTAGCCATTAGGGAAATGCAAATCAAAACCACAATGAGATACCATTTTACACCCACCAGGATGGCTTTAATCAAAAAATTAGAAAACGAAGTGTGTTGGCAAGAATGTGTAGAAAAACTGGAACTTTTTTATGTTGCTTGTGGGAATGTAAAATGGTGCAGCCACTTTGGGAAACAGCTTAGCAGCTCAAAAAGTTAAACAGTTACCAAATAACACAGCAGTTCTGCTCCTAGGTATATACCCAAGAGAATTCAAATGTTCAAAGCAGCATTATTCATAGTAGCCAAAAAGTGATGACAACCAAAATACCCAGCAGAGGATGAATGGATACATTAAATACACTCTAGCCATACAATGGAATACTCTTCAGCCATAAAAAGGAAGAAGTATTGATACACACTACAACCTGGGTGAACCTTGAAAACATTATGTTAGGGGAAGGAAGTCAGACACAAAATGCTGCACATTATAATCATTCCACGTGGTCTGAAATGTCCAGAATAAGCAACTCCACAGAGACAGAAAGTAGATTAGTGGCTGCCAGGGGCTGGCAGGGGGAAGAGGGAAATAGGAAGTGATCACTAGTGAATACAGGATTTCTTTTGTAGGCAATAAAAATGTTCTGGAGTCAGATAATGATGATGGTTGCACAGCTCATCGAATATTCTGATAACCACTGAACTGGTTACAGTTTAAAAGGGTGAATGTTAGGGGCCCATGGGTGGCTCATTTAGTTGAGGGTCCGACTTCAGCTCAGGTCAGGATATCACAGTTCATGATTTCAAGACCCCACATTAGTCTCTTTGCTGAAAGCTCAGAGCCTGGATCCTGCTTCAGATTCATTCTCTCTCTCTCTCTCTCTCTCTCTTTCCGCCCCCTCCCTCTCCCTCTCCCTCTTCCCCTCCCTCCCCCACATGACTCTGTCTATCTCTCTCTCAAAAATAAATATTTTAAAAAATTTTAACAGATAAGCATTTAAAAAAATTTAAAGGTGAACTTTTATGTAGATGTAAATATGTGAATTACATGTCAATAACTACTGAGATAAATAATACAAATGAAGTTATTAAAACTTCATACTGATTTCAAAGATAATTCTATGCTTAGAAAAGGAAAAACTTACACAAAATTTTTTGTGTAAAATTTCAAGATAATTTTTTAAACCTCCATATACACATAGTATATTTAAACTTCTGTTTTTCACTTTTTTGTTTTAAAAAATAAATGTATAATGGTGCCCTGCCAAGGCAAAAAGCATTTTTTTTTTAATGTGTCATTCTCAGTGCAGAGTCCGTCATGGGGCTTGACCCCACGAACTACAAGATCATGACCTGAGCCAAAATCAAGAGTCAGATATTCAACTGACTGAGCCACCCATGTGCCCCAAGGCAAAATATTTAAATATCTGGTGTAAACACTTAAAATGCTAAAAGCTTTCCCCATTTCTAGGATAATCCATGGATCCCAATATTTAAAATTAATAAGGCTTTGTAAGGACCCAATAAAGTATAACCATACCTTGGGTTGGTTTATCAATTGCTAATCTTTATGTTTCTGGAATGATTTATGGAAAAAGTCTCACTGAGATGAGGTTAAACTGAAATACAAGAGGACAAAATCCCCAAAACAATGATCAGCAGCAAGTTCACCACGGCTGAGGTCAAATGGGAAGTGGGAAGGTTTCTTTTTGAGTTACTTTAAAATCCTGCCCGGAGGTCATGCATGGATTTAGATTTTTGCACAAAAGTCAAGGTAGGTTATGATGTCTGTTCTAGTGACGGTGGCAGCATACTAACTTACTTCAAAGCTTCGCGGCATAAAACAACAATCTTTTTATTATCTCTCATGGTTGCATCAGAAATTCACAAAGGGCTTGGCCGGGTGGTTCTGACTCAGGTATCTTACACAGTTGCAGATCCATGGTGGCTGGAGCTGAGCAGCTCCGCCGGCCAGACAGCTCAGGCTCGTCCAGTAGCCTCGGGGCCTCTCGATTTGGGCTGGTGGGGCTTCCTTACAACATGGCGGCCTCGGGGATGTTGGATAGCTTACGAGGTGGCAGAAGGCCTCCAGAGAGAGTAATCTAGAAAGAAAGAAACTGAATTGCATTTTTATGACCTAAGCTTGAAAAACATATGGTATCACTTCTGCACAATTGGTTACAAGCCTACCCAGAATTCAAGGGGAAGGGATTCAGACAGCATCTCTTAGTAGTAAAAGTGGTAAGGTTCTCAAAGAGTGTATGAGATGGAAGATTTTTTTTTAATTTTATTTTTAAGTAATCTCTACACCCAACGTGGGGCTCGAACCCACTACCCCGAGATCAAAAGTCACATGCTCCACCTCCTGAGCCACCTAGGTGCCCCAAGATGGAAGATACTCTTATAGCCATCATTGGAAGGTAGATTCTGCCACAGTGCGCATGGCTGTAACTCTCATTTTTCTCTGCTCTGTCTTACTAAACTCTAAAGTATACCACCAACCAAACTGACATTATGGAGTTTATAAATAAAATATAAGGGTGGATTGGCAACTAAAATGTATAATAATCAAGTGTGCTGGTAGAATCTTTTTATAAATTGGTTCTTGAGGATCCCAGATAACAGTATAAACATTCTGTGGACTTACATAAGTTGTTTCATGTGAGCTTTCTCGATACGGTTTTTTATTTTGGTAAGATATGTATAACCTAAAATTTACCATTTTAACCTTCTTTAAGGGTATAAGTCAGTGGCATTAAGTGTATGCATGTTGTGTAGTTACTACCACCACCCCCTCCAGAACTTTTCTGTCACCCCAAACTCAAACTCTAAACCCAGTAAACAATAACTCCCCATTTCCCCCCTTACTCCAGTCTTGGGATAATTTGTTTTGTTCTATGTTTTTTAAGTAGGCTCCACACCCAGTACAGAGCCCAATGTGAGGTTTGAACTCACAATCCTGAGATCAAGACCTGAGCTGAGATCAAGAGTTAGATCGTTGGGGCACCTGGGTGGCTCAGTTGGTTGAGCATCTGGCTTCAGTTCAGGTCATGATCTCACAGTTCATGGGTTCAAGCCCTGCGCTGGGCTCTGTGCTGACAGCTAGCTCAGAGCCTGGAGCCTGCTTCAGATTATGTGTCTCCCTCTCTCTCTGCCCCTCCCCTGCTCACACTGTCTCTCTCTGTCTCTCAAAAATAAATAAAAAACATTAAAAAAAAAAAA
>NC_043707.1:29792717-29817464 GCF_006229205.1 Suricata suricatta | reverse complement strand
TACTTCTTATTAATTTTACTTAACATTAGTGCAATTGAATTTTCTGACTTTAACTTTTGTAAATGTGTATCTGCATTACCTAGGGCCATGAAAACATTACATATAAACACTAAAGTGCCTATGATAAAAAAAAATACACAGCAAAATGGAAATGAACAGATAAAGGATGATTTAAACATACTTAAAAAATGTATACCTTGTTTTTAATCATTACTCTTGCTTTTGTTACTTTTTGGGTACCTAATTAGGTGCTGTATACCTTCCAATTTCCCGGTATCCCCTTAGAGGAAGGCTAGAACTCCTTTTTTCCCCCCCCAAATAACAACCCTATAGGCTCTATGCCGTAAATCTTATTCCAGAATATTTAGGCTAAAAATAAAATCCATAAGCAACACACAGACGTACACCACGTGTGTTCAACCCACCTATTAGATTGCATTAGTTCTTCTAAAGCTTAAAATGAAATGATAGGACGCCAGGGTGGCTCCTTCGGTTAAGCAACCAACTGCAGTTCGGGTCACGATCTCAAGGTTCATAGGTTCCAGTCCCGCTTAGGGTTCTGTGCTGATAGTGCAGAGCCTTCTTCAGACGCTCTCTCTTCCTTTCTTTCTCTGCCCCTTCCCAACTTGCACTCACTCTCGCGCTCATGCTCTCTCTCTCCCTCTCTCTCAAAAATAAATAAACTAGGGGCGCCTGGGTGGCTCAGTTGGTTAAGTGACTGACTCTTCGGTTTGGTACAGGTCATGATCTCATAGTTCGTGAGTTCAAGCCCCACAGCAGGCTCCATGCTGACACCACAAAGCCTGCTTGGGATTCTCTGTCTCTCCCTCTCTCTGCCCCTGCCTGGTTCAAGCTCCCTCTCTCAAATAAATAAACATTAAAAATAAACAAATAGGAGCACCTGGGTGGCTCAGTCAGTTAAGCGTCCAGCTTCAGCTCAGGTCATGAGCTCATGGTTCGTGGGTTCAAGACCCGCGTTGGGCTCTGTGCTGACAGCTAGCTCAGAGCCTGGAGCCTGTCTTTGGATTCTGTGTCTCCCTCTCTCCCTGACCTTCTCCTGCTCAAACTGTCTCTCTCGCTCTCAAAAATAAATAAAACTTTTAAAAAATAAATAAATGAATAGGGGTGCCTGGGTGGCTCAGTCGGTTAAGCGTCCAACTTAACCCTCAGGTTATGATCTCACGGTTCACAAGTTCGAGCCCCATGTCAGGTTCTGTGCTGACAGCTCAGAGCCTGGAGCGTGCTTTGGATTGGATTCTGTGTCTCCCTCTCTCTCTGCCTTTTCCTCGCTCATGCTCTGTGTCTCTTTCTCTCTCTCTCAAAAATAAGTAAAACATTAAAAAACATTTTTTGAAATAAATAAATATTAAATTTTTTAAATTAAAAACAAAATGAAATGGCAATTAATGAAAGGACAAAGCTAAGGTTCTAGACTTCGGCCTCAACAAGATGGGGTAGCATGGACCAAATACACTCTCCATCCTCAAACAATGCCACTCAGAACATTGGACGTTGGGAGGAAACAGCGATGTCTGGAAGACGGGAAGCAAATGAGCTGAGCTCCACAAGGGCCCCGGATGACTGCCTGGAAGAGGTTTCCAGGCTGCGGTGCAGGAAGTCAGGAAGAGCCCAGCAGTCTCTGAAAGCTGAGGACACAGAGGCAGAAATCTAGAAAGCAAAATGGCTGCAGTCCTCAGGCAAGTAGCAGGAAGCGCAAGGTGCATGGTGACAGAATTATGGAGACCTGCCGAGGCCCCTCCCCGAGTATTCAGTTGAGAATACTGAATGCATGGGCAGTACATGATGTGAAGAAACTACCAGAGGCTAGGAAGAGAGCCACCTGGAAGGACCCATGGGAACAGGGCCCCGTACCACAACAGGCCAACAATAGGACATGATTCCAACAGCCAGAGTGGGACACCTCCAAATCCACAGAACATTGGGGTATAAGGAAGGGGGTGGGCCTCAGTAGTGGAGAGAATTAACCCTGGACAGAACAGCTCTGCCTCCACTTCAAGTTAAAAGGAACAAAGTGGGGGTACCTGGGTGGCTTGGTCAATTAAGCGTCCAACTTTGGCTCAAGAAGTGATCTCATGGTTCGTGGGTTCGAGCCTGCTTTGGATTCTGTGTCTCCCTCTCTCTCTGCCCCTCTCCTGCTTGTGTTCTGTCTCTGTCTCTCTCAAAAATAAATAAACATTAAAAAGAAAAGGAATAAATTGTCTCCAGGTAACAGAACTAAACAGTGTCCCAGAACAAAACTCAAGGATATTTAGAAGAATGTAAAATTACCCATGGGGTGCCTGGGTAGATCAATTGGTTAAGCGTCCGACTTCAGCTCAGGTCATGATCTCACAGTTCGTGGATTCCAGCCCTACATTGGGCTCTGTGCTGACAGCTCAGAGCCTGGAGCTGCTTCTGATTCTGTGTCTCCCTCTCTCTGCCCCTCCTCCACTCTGTCTCTCTTTCTCTCAAAAGTAAATAAACATTAAAAAAAATGTTTTTTAATTACCCAGTATCCAACAAGGTTCACAGCTCTGGCATCCAGTTAAAAATCAGCAGGCGTGTGAAGAGAAAAGAAAGTATAACCTGTAACAAGGAAGGCAATCAACCAAAAGTGACCCAGAAATGACACAATGGTAGATTAGGAGACAAGGACATCGGAACGGTTCTTATAATAAGATTCCTCATGGCCAAGAAGATGTACAAAGTAGTGAACTTGGTAAGTAGAAACGTGGAACCGAGCAAGCAGAGGGCCCACATCAGGCTTCTACAGATGAAAACTAGGACTAAGAAGAAAAATGCCCAAGACTGGGATATTAACAGCAGACTGGGCCTTGTGGAAGAGCAGGTTAGCGAACTTGGAGAGAGAGTAACGGAAACTATCCAGGGGGAAATTGAATAAAAATTTACAGACCAGGCACAAGAAGACAAATACTATATGATCACACTCATTTGAAATATTTAGAATCAGCAAGTTACATAGAGACGAGAAGTAGATCAGAGTTTACTAGGGGTAGGGTGGAGGAGGGCATGGGATTATTGCTGAAGGCTCAGAGTTTCTGTTTGGGCTGATGAAAATATTTGGGAATAGCTTGGGGTTTTTTATGTTTTTTATTAATTTTTGAGAGGCAGAGAGAGAGAGAGAGAGCGTGCGCAAGCAGGGAAGGGTCAGAGAGAGAGGGAGACACAGAATCCAAAGACAGGCTCCAGGTCTGACCTGTCACCACAGAGCCCGACATGGAAGAACTTCAAGCAGCTAAACATCCATGAAATTGTAGTCCCCAAAGGAGAGGAGAGGAGAGAGAGAGACGGAGACCAAATTATTGAAGAAATAATGGCTGAAAGTTTTCCCAAATTCATATGCACTAAACCTCAGTAAATTCTAAGTGCAAGAAACATGAAGAAAATTCTATCAAGACATATCACAATCAGGGGTGCCTGGCTGGCTCAGTCAGTTAAGCGTCTGACTTTGGCTCAGATTGTGATCTCACAGTTCGTGAGTTCAAGGCCTGCATCGGGCTTGCTGATGTCAGCCTGTGGGCACAGAGCCCACTTAGGATCCTCTGTCCCCCTCTCTCTGTCCCACCCCTGCTCATGCACATGCTCTCTCTCTCTCAAAAAATTAAATAAAAACATCTTTAAAAAAACATATTACAATCAAACTGGATAGATCAGTAATAAAGAGAAAATCCTAAATGCAGCCAGAGATATGTGTGTGGGGAAAAAATTAGGTGGCAACAACGCAACCCCTCATGTTACACCGCCATCTTTTGTTTTTGGTGTCACCCTGTTGAGCAAGGACATGGGTTATTGATACTTTTGCCCACCTTGCTTTTGCTCTCTATGTAAATGACAAACTGTCCACATCTAAAAAGGTCTTGTCATTTCTTTACTAGCCAACTCTGCCAGCCTGCCTGACACCCCTCAGTGAGTTCGAGGTTGAGCCCTAACTTGCTCTGAATGGGGACTGAGTTCTGTGACTTTACAGTAACTAGAGGACCCTCGAGGAGCAAGCAAAAGGGACACAGAGCACCTGTCCAAGTTTCCAGCCATGGAAGGGGAACGATTACCCACCGGCTAAGGTGGTTTTTTTGTTTTGTTGTTGCTTTGGTTGTTGTTATCATTCTATTCACTGCTCTGCTCTCAGGTCTACTAGAGGTCCTCTTTGAAATACGAAAATGATGCTAAATGTTTCAGAAAGTGTGGTTTGCTCTCATGGAACAGAGGAGTTTTGTTTTCTGCTTTACACAGTAATTTTCTTAAGTTTATTTACTAATTATTTTGAGAGAGAGAGAGCAGGGGAGAAGCAGAGACAGGGGGAGAGAGAGAGAATCCCAAGCAGGCTCCACACCATCATCAGGGAGCCCAACATGGGACTCAAACTCACAAACTGTGAGATCATGACCTAAGCAGGAACCAAGAGTGAGGCGCTTAAGCAACTGAGTGAGCCACCCAAGTGCCCCTGTTTTGCACAATAATTTTGATTCAGCATTGTGTCTGGACTGGAACTAAGTTCTTGTCTCTAGCGTTTGAAGTGTGGGGAAGAGTGCTTCCCCTGTGGAGTACTGTTCAGACTACTAGTTACTGAAAGAAACAGAGCGCTGTCCATGGGAATCATGGTCTATGGGACTGGAACAGTTGTCATGAGCGAGATAGTGTAGACCCAGCGGGTCAAAAGGCTGGGTGGACTCAGTGCAGTCATCGAATAGTGAAGATGGTACATTTGGGATCTGACTGAGGCAGGTCCAGAGGACACAAGTAAAGCAAATAGGCAACTCACTTTCCTTCTGGTGCATTAATACTGTCAGCGTTACCCTATGGAGGAAGGCGTGGGCAGTATCCCGAACTTGCTCATCTTTGTAAACTGAAACTCTGTCCCCACCAAACACTAGCTCCCTGTTCCCCTCTCCCAGACCCTGAAAGGTGATTCCACTCTCTGTCTTTCTGAATTTGACAAATCTTGGGACCTCCTACAAGCAGAGTCATGCAACACTTGATGTTTGTGTCTGCCTTGTTTCACTTAACATAGTGTCTTAGTATTTAAAAAAAAAATTTTAATGTTTATTTATGTTTGAGAGAGAGAGAGAATGAGCAATCAAGGGGTAGAGAGAGGGGGGAACACAGGATCTGAAGCAGGCTCCAGTCTCCGAGCTGCCAGCACAGAGCCCAACACGGGACTCGAACTCATGAACTGCAAGATCATGACCTGAGCTGAAGTGGGATGCTCAACTGAGGCACCCAGGTGCCCTAGTAAACCATTATTCTTACTGTTTTCCTGAATTTCAAGTATCTTCCTCTTTTGGCTGTTGAAGAATTTTCTCTTTGTATCTTCAGTGTACACAAGTTTCACTTTGGTATGTCAAGGTATGGTTTGCTCTGTATTGATCCCATTAGGGTTTACTGAGCTTCTTGAATATGTGGATTCATATCTTTCATCAATTTTAGAAAATTTTCAGCCAGTAACTCTTAGTACTCTGGCGCTCTTTATCCACCTTCTGCTGGCTCTGAGTTTCAGCAATGACTTGCCTCCAGCTACTAGAGATGAGAAGTCCCTTTAAGGGTTGCATGTAGGCACTGTCTCCATGCTGGGTTCCATTGACTGTCCTAAGCTTGTTGTTTTCTTCCTTCAAGTTTTCTAAGGCAGAGAAGAAAAGTTAGCCATCTCCCCAATTTATATAATTGCCATTGCCCCCTATCCTTCTGGCTCTAAGCCTACAACCTACATGAGAACTCACCAATGCACTACAGGCGAGATTCTTGGCAACTGTCACGCTACATCCAGAGGAGCAGAGAGACATGGACAGTTGACGTGTGTGGCTCTCGGTACACGTGGTAAACTCAAAGGCCACCAAAGAGATGTGGGTTATAGTACCAATGGCAGTCTCTCTACAAGATAACCAGATGGGCAATGAGGAAAGCTCTTTAGAGAAACATACCAGCTAATAAATGCTTAAGGAATAATAAACTTAGAAATTCAACATCTTACAGCACTCAGGGAAATAATGGATGCAGGAACAGCCCTTACCAGTCGCAAAAACCATTAGGTCAGGTTTTTGGAGCTTTATAATGGATGGATTAGTCTGCCAACTTCTAACCCGCAATCAATCATATCATGACTAACAGCAAAACAACCTGTCACAGCAGGGATTCTGAGGTGAGATGATGGGAAGAACACAGAACTTCTTACGAATCAAACAAATAAGCAAAACAATTGAACCTGAGTTCAATCAAGTCTCTAGATCTAATTATGAGTTTATTTAAAAAGCCATTACAATATGGGGATAGACAAACATGTCAAAGAACACTTAAAAAGGGGGGGAGCACCTGGGTGGCTCGGTCAGTTAAGCATCCTAATATTGACTTCGGCTCAGGTCATGATCTCACTGTTTGTGAGTTTGAGCCCTGAGTCAGGCTCTGTACTGACAGCACAGAGCCTGCTTGGGATTCTGTCTTCCTCTCTCTCTGCCCCTCCCCTGTTTGCTCTCTATCTCTCTCTCAAAATAAATAAAAATAAACTTTAAAAAAAGAATGCATGTAGCCAAATCTAGAACTGAGAAAATCTACAGGAATATATCCTCTGTTTGTTCAACAAATAACTGTCGTAAAAAAGAAAGAAGGGAGGGGATCTGACATAGGGTATAGAACTAAAAGTAATCATCCAACTGTAAAAAAAAAAAAAACACACCAGCATTTTTGAGACAATTGGGGGTATGAAAACATTGGGTATTAGATATAAGAGAATTCTTGTTAATGTTGTTAGGTGTGATAGTGATATTATGGATTTTTTAAGGTTCTTATTTGTTAGGGACACATGCAGAAATATTTGCAGATAAGACTATGATATCTAGGATTTGCTTTGCAATAAGACTCCAGTGGAGTGGGGGCAGGGGAAGAAAAGAAAGCGTTGACAGGTGTTGAAGCTAGGTGATGGGTACGTGGGAATCACTTTGTATTTGCTCTTCTTAAGATTATGTTTTATAACCATAATTAAACTTTTCAAAAAGCACAAGCTTGGTGGTGAAGAGGAGAGCCCCTGCACGGGAGGGTTGAGTCTGCCGAAATGGAGTGTGTTTATATGCGGAGGAATAGACATAACGACAGAAAAAGAACTCCCCGGTGGAACCAGGTCTGGAGGGCCCCGGGGGAAAAGGATGCAAAGCCCAGGTGGCAGACTTGACCTTGGTGAGGGTGACAATTACAGTCCAGCCTCCATGAGCTGAATGCCAGCTGTGCCCTATTCACACATTTGATCTTAATTGGCCCTTATAGCCATCCCATGAGATGGCGTCATTATTCCCATTTTAGAGATAAGGAGTTGAGACTCCGAAAGGTGGTGACTCACTGAGGGTCAGATAATTTGTAAATGGCAGATTCTGGATTAAAGCCAAAGTTGCTGTGCTTCCAAAGCTTGGAGCTGTGAGATGGGATGACGGGGGTGAGAGGGGAACGTCAACGATTGGAGGTGAAAGAGGGGATGACAGACACAGCCTGGGAGAATGGCCGCCTCTCTTCCTTGGGAAGCTGGAGGGGAGCAGTTAGGAACGGGGTGCCCGCCCTACTGATCACACCAGGACTGCCAGGGAGCTAAAGAGGAACGAGTCACACTCTGGTGCAAGATTATCTGGGCCAGCCAGGGAGGCAGAGGTGTCCCCACCAGGAAATTCAGCAGGGGGACTTGTCAGGTGCCTCACAGGGCCCCCTCCCACTCTGCAGCAGTTTCAAGAGTCCTAGGTGCAAATACAGAGAGTGTGAGTTGACCTGAGCTGCATATGAATCAGCAAAGAGTGGAAGGCTTCCAAATAAAGCTCATGCAAATTCAGCTGCTACCAAGAGCCCCAGGAAAGGGAGGCGATGCCAAACCTACCCCCATCTCACCATGCCCTGATTGCACCTGAACTTCTATTCTCTGTGCAGTTCTGCCCTGCCCCTGAGAGATACCTGCTTCTGAGCCAATTGCACAAACACCGGAGTGGCTTCAGACAGAGGCTGAATGACCCGTGCTGGACGAGCCATCTTGTCTACCTGGGGTTCAGCGTCACTTTGGAAGCCTTCTGACTTTCATAGCCTGCCTTGAGTTCATGGCTGGCCAACCCAAGCCTGCATTTTCTCATTTCAGCCTTTCTGAAGCAGTTAACAGGAAACAGCCAACAGCATAATTCCTACACTTTCCATTGCTTCTAAGCCTTTCACGTGCCATCAATGCACATAAGCAAACGTACCTTCCACCTGTATCTCAGCTCCATCTATCACAGGGAAGAGCATGAGAAATCATGTTGCTATTGCATGCCAGGGGTCGTCACCACCCCACTGACCCCTCCCCCAGCCAGTCCAGTGCACAGCCCAATCCCATAATCCCATCCTGAGGGGCCGCTTTCTCGAGTCACTTCTACTACCAACTGTCTTAGCCTGGGTTGCATCCAGAAGGATGAGTCATTTATTTTGGGAAGCGATCCCAGGGTGACAGAAAGTAGGGGACAAGGAAGATGGGAAACAAGGAAGAGGAAGAGCCAATCCAAGAGCAGCTGATTGAGCTGCTCCCTGCTGTGGGCGTTCTGGGGCTGAAGCCAACTCGGACCCTCTTCGAAGCCACAGAGAGCACATTTCAGAATTTTCCACCCGAGGAATGGAAGAGAGAAGCATTTATCCATCAATTCCTGTTCCCATCCGTCAAGCACTCCACATACAACGTTAACTCCCTCGCACAGCCAGCTCTGGATCCGTGTGAGTACCAGAGGGCCCCAGGGCATGAAGGAAGAGATGTGCCATGCCCCAGGGGCAAGGCTCCGGATAAAAGTCGGGTCAGGAAGATCTGAAGGGAAGAACAAGAAAAGTGAGGAAAGGCAGTTTTTTTCAGTAAGTGGTTCTGGGGAAACTAGATAATGAAGTAACTAGAAAGGGAAATTAGTTCCTGACTTTACCTCAAGCCCTGGAAACAGTTTTAGGTGAATCACAGATCCAAATGGCAAACGCAAGCTAATAGAGGGCTACTAGATTATGTAGGGGTAGTTTCTTTGTAACCTTGGGGTAACAAAAGATTTTAAGCAGGACACAGAAAGGGGCGCCTGCGTGGCTCAGTCAGTTAAGTATCCAACTCTTGATTTTGGCCCAGGTCGTGGTCTCATGGTTCACGGGATCCCGCCCCATGTGAGGGCCTACACTGACAGTTCAGAGCCTTCTCAGAGTTTTCTCTCGCCTCTCTCTCTGCCCCCCCACTCTCTATTCCTCTTTCTCTCTTTCAAAATAAACATTTAAAAAAATCTTTCATAAAGGACACAGAAGATATCCTGATGGCTAACAGACACAGGAAAAGATACTCTACATCACTCATCATCAAGGAAATAGAAATCAAAACCATGATGAGATACCACCTCAGCAGGGCTGTCAGCAGGGCTGACATCAACAACACAAGAAACAACAGGTGTTGGTGAGGATGTGGAGAGAGGGGAGCCCTCTTGTACTGTTGGTGGGAATGCAAATGCAGCCACTCTGGAAATCGGAATGAGGTTCCTTAAGAAACAAAAACTAATGGGGAACCAGGGTGGCTCAGTCGGTTGAACATCCAACTCTCGTCTTCGGCTTAAGTCATGATCTCACGGTTCCATGAGTTTGAGTCCCACATTAGACTGTGCACTGATGGTGCAGAGCCTGCTTGGGATCCTCTCTCTCTCTCTTTCTCTCTCTCTCTCTCTGCCCCTCTGCGCCCTTTCCCTACTCACGCTTTCTCTCTCTCTCAAAATAAATAAATAAACTTAAAAAAAAAGAAACTAAAAATAGAATTACCCTACAATCCAGCAATTGCATTATTAGATATTTACCCAAAGGATACAAAAATACAGACTTGAAGGGGTACATGCACCCTGATCTTTAAAGCAGCATTATCAACAATAGCCAAACTATGGAGAGAGCCCAAAGGTCCATTGACGGGGAAATGGAAGAAGATGTGGTGTGTATATACAATGGAATATTACTTGACCATGATAAAGAATGAAATCTTGCAATTTGCAATGATGTGGGTGGGGCTATACTGTATTGTGCTAAGTGAAATAAACCAATCAGAGAAAGAAAAATACCATGTGATTTCACTCATATGTGGAATTTAAGAAACAAAACAGATAAACATACGGAATGGGTAGGGGCAATAAAAGAGAAGAGAGGGAAACAAACCATAAGAGACACTTAAACATTTTTTTAATGTTCATGTATCTTTGAGAAAGAGAGACAGAGTGTGAGTGGGGGAGGGGCAGAGAGAGAAGGAGACACAGAATCTGAAGCAGGCTCCAGGCCCTGAGCTGTCAGTACAGAGCCCAATGTGGGGCTCAAACCCACGAACCGTGAGATCATGACCTGAGCCGAAGTCAGGTCAGATGCTCAACCAACTGAGCCACCCAGGTGTCCCCATAAGAGACTCTTAATGACAGAGAACAAACTATGGGTTAAAGGCGGGGGGGGGGGCTAAATGGAGGATGGATACTAAGAAAAGCACTTGTGATGAGCACTGGGTGTTGTAAGTAAGTGATGGATCACTGAATTCTACTCCGGACACCAATATTGCACTGTATGTTAAGTAAAATTTAAATTTAAGAAAAGAAAAAAAATACAATAGGACACAAAAAGCCCTAACCAAAGGAAATGGTGATAAATTTGACTGCATCAGAATAAAGAGCTGGGCACCTAGGTGGCTCAGTTGGTGGAACTTCTGACTCTTGATTTTGGCTGAGGTCACGATCTCATGGTTCCTGAAATCAACCCCCGCAGCACCCTGCAGAGCCTGCCTAGGATGCTCCCCCATTCTCAGGCCCTCTCTATTTCTCTCTCAAAATCAAAAAAGAAACATAAAAAGAACAATGTAGAGCTCCTTTTTGACAACCGATACTAGTAAGCCAGTAAACAGGTGAACCCAGAGTGGTCAGAAGATATTTAAAATGCATTTTGATGGATTCCGAATATGCGGAGTTCCAAAAACCGGACCAATCACATGAGTTTTAGAGGTATATGGTTAGCCGGTGAAAATATAAAGATATAAAGAAAGGCAAGGAAGCAATTACCCTTCAAGCCAGGAGAGCGGTTACCTCTAGGGAAAAGAGCTCCGTGATTTGGCTGATTGGGAGTGGCCTGTGGGCCGTGTTCTAGTCCTTGACGGGAATGGTGTCACGCCAGTGTCTGCTTTGTGATCGTTCGTGGGGCTGTGTTATGTTTTCGTACATGTTTCTGGGTGTATGTTCTATTTCACAATATAAAAGTTTAAAATATGTCTATCTCAGAAGGTTTTTGTGAAACTTTACATAGGACCCCATCACAAAGAGCCTGGCAGATGGGAAGGTACCCACCAAGGTTAGCGACTCTGCTTCCCACCGGACTGGGGGTATTTTGAGTGTGACCTGCATGTGGAACTCAGCAGATTTGTGGGAGGTTCATATTTATTCATGGACGACCACCCAGGGGACACAGGTGGCGCCGACAGTGTCGGAAGGTGAGAGATGATGGACCGACCCAGATAGGGTAATGCATCTCTCCTATTGGGTCCTTCAACCAGCAGACTGAAGTCCCCTAACCTTGGGGGTCCAATTCAGAAATAGAAAGTAACTTCAGTAAGTCACACTAGGAGCTCTGGAGGATGGGGATTGTGCCCCTGCAGCTCTAAGTCCCTCCTAGCATTGCTCCATGTGGCCTGGGTCAAAGAGAGCCCTGGCCTCTGGGTGTTGGGGGGTGGGGAGGGGCAGAAGCATGGGGGCTTCATCCACATTGGCCTTGGGCTTTGGAAAGCCTATTGCTGCCACCCGGCCCCTTAGCTCCTCTCTGGACAGGCCAGGGCAGAGCAGATTGACAGAGTTTGAGCTGCTTTGGATGGGCACAATGGGCTCCAAGCTGTTGGTGCTCCCCAAAGCCACCCAGACAATAGGGGGTTGGCACCTCTGTAACCTGGAAGGTGACCTCTGTTCATTATGTCAAGTGTACTGGAGCATAATTGTTATACAATTAAATTCACCTTTTTAAATTTTTATTTATTTGGTTTTTTTCTTCTTTTTATGTTGGTTTATTTAATTAGAGTGAGCACGAGTGGGGGAGGGGGCAGAGACACAGAGAAAGAGAGAATCCCAAGTAGGCTCCATGCTGACAGCACAGAGCCCCATGCAGGGCTCGAACTCATGAACTGCGAGGTCATGACCTGAGCCGAAATCACAAGTCTGATGCTTAAACTGACTAAGCCACCCAGGCACCCCATAAATTCACCTGTGAAAAAAATGTTTCCTGGGGCGCCAGGGTGGCTCATTTGCTTAAGCATCTGACTTCAGCTCAGGTCATGATCTCATGGTTCGTGGGTTCGAACCCTGCATTGGGCTCTGCGCTGACAGCTAGCTCAGAGCCTGGAGCCTGCTTCAGATTCTGTGTCTCCCTCTCTCTCTGCCTTTCCCCTGCTTATGCTCTCTCTCTCTCTCTCAAAAATAAACAAATGTTTAAAAAATTTCTTTCAAGTTTCCTTATTTATTCTTGAGAGAGAAAGCACAAGCAGGGAAGGGGCAGAAGAGAGAGAGGGAGACACAGAATCTGAAGCAGGCTCTAGGTTATGAGCTGTCAGCAGAGTCTGATGCAGAGCTTGAACCCACAGTGAGATAATGACACTTAACTGCCTGAGCCACCCAGGTGCCCCTTAAATTCACTCCTTTAAAATGTTTTAATTTAATTTAGTATAATTTTGGAGAGAGAGAGCAAGCATGAATGGGGAGAGGAGCAGAGGGAGAGAGAGAATCTCAAGCATCCTCCACACTCAGCACAGAGCCCAAAATGGGGTTCGATCCCACAACCCTGGGATCATGACCTGAGCAGAAATCAAGAGCTGGATGCTCAACCAACTGAGCCACCCAGGTGCCCCCATGTTCATGCTTTTTAGGCATATACTTCAATGAGCTTGACAAATGTGTGTGTTCCCATAACCACAATCCCAATCCAGACATACACCATGTGCATCACACCCCAAAGTTCCCTTGGCCCCTTTACAGTCAATTCCCTCCTCCTGCCCTTGGCCCCTGGCATCTGCTGGTCCATGTTCTGTCTTCATCATTGTGGCTTTTCTAGAATGTCAAGTAATGGAATCATTCAGATTGTAGCCTTTTGAATCTGGTTTCATTCACTAAGCATAATGCTTTTGAAATTCATCCATGTGGTTGCAAATATCAATAGTTCTTCCTTTTTATTCCTCAGCAGTACATTACTGTATGGATACATCACAATTTGATGGTCATTTGGGTTGTTTCCAGTTTGGGGCAATTTTGAATCAAGCTACTGTAGGTATTTGCATACAGGTCTTTCACTGGACACATATGTTCATTTCTCTAGGGTAATGCCTAGGAGTGAGGTTTTTTTTAGTGTTTTTATTTAATTTTGAGAGAGAGAGAGCATGAACAATCAGGGGAGGGGCGAAAGGGAGACGGAGAATCTGAAGCAGGCTCTGTACTGACAACACAGAGCCCAATGTAGGGTTTGAACCCATGAACCAAGAGATCATGACCTTAGCCAAAGTCAGACACTCGACTGACTGAGCCACCCAGGTGCCCCCCGCCACACTTTAAGAAAAAAAAAAATTAGATGTTTATTTTTATTTTTAAATGTTTATTTTTGAGAAAAAGAAAGAGTGCAAGCCGAGGAGAAGCAGAAAGAGAGGGGGACAGAGGATCTGAAGCAGGCTCCATGCTCACAGCAGAGAGCCAAAAATGGGGCTCGAACCCATGAACTGTGAGATCAGGACCTAAGCCTAAGTTGGGATGCTTAAGCGACTGAGCCACCCAGGCATCCCAAGAATGAGCTTTCTGTGTTGTATGGTGCATGTATGTTTCTCTCGGTAGGAAACTGACAAACTCTTTTCCCAAGCGGTGTATTCCAGCTTAGTTTTTGTTCCCCTTGGTGGAAATGTCCTCTTGTCCTGGATGTCAGGGCCATTGCAGAAAGACCACTGACTCACTAATTCAGTGAGAAACTCAAATTATGGAATACTTGTAAATATTTTTGCTGTTTCGGTTCTTTAAGTACCAACTACAACTCAATTAAAAGTAGGAGTGCCCACCCAGCTAGGGTGCCTAGCTGTGCCAGTGTGCCCGAGATTCTCCTGGCTTTAACACTGAAAGTCCTGCACCCTGAGAAACCCCTCAGTCCTGGGACCAAGTTGGGATATGTGGTCACCCTACCATCGAGTGTCAGGGCACTGAACATCTGTCACATCGTTTTATTCACAGGAAAGTGTCAAGGGTGGGCTTGTTTGTCCCCTGACTTGCGCATAAGGAAACAGCCTTCAAGAGGTTAAGTTGCTTCCCCAGCCCACACTCCAGAATAGGTGGCGCCAAGCTTTGGCACCAGATCTGCCAGACTCCAAAGCATCCCTGCCCCCCACCCTGTCCTGGGCTTCAGGGGCCCAGGCCAGCAGGTGCAGCTGGGTAGAGCTCTGCTGCCCTCATGTGGCAGCCAAGGAGGCACTCTGGGTCAGAGTCCACTCTCATGGGGCAGCTGGCGGAGGGAGCAGGAAGACACCCTTTCCCCCCACGGAGCAGAACTTCAAATCTGGCCTCAGCCCTAGAAAGGTGCCACATGGAGGGACCCCACCAAGGCCTGCTGGGGGCCCTGGTCTAGCCATCCACGACTCACATGATCAATCAGGCCCTCCCAGACCTAGGGCCAGAGTGCTGGGCTTGAGTCTGTGTGTGACCCTGAGCCAGTCACTCAACACGTTTGGCTTGGACTTCAGTTCCTCATCTGTAATTCAGGATGATGAGCATGTCGACACACTTAGACTAGGCTTAGACACTGAGGTTGTAATTACCAGCTCCATCACACCCACATGCCCCCCTCCCTTGTGAACTCATTCACTTCCTTCACTGACTTAACTTCCATCCAGCAGCTATCTGCCAAGCACCAGCTCTATGCCAGACCCGGAGGTGGGGGTGACAGAGAGTCGGCTGCTCTCCTGGCTCTTAACTCTCTGCTGATCTACTATCTTACGCCTTCATTCATTCCTTATTTATTGAGAGTTCATTCTTTTTCAGACTCACTGAAATTCCTTTTTCATTCATTCATCCATCCCTTGGTTATCACATTGACACATCCGTTCTTTCTTTCATTATTTTTTCAGGCAATTGTTGACCCCCTCCCCTTTCCTTGCCTAATTCCTGTTTTGCAAGCATTGTGGAAGCACCACTCTACTCAAGGCCAGGATTAGATGCTGGCATTTGGCTCAACCCTCCTCCCAGACTTGTGGGTAGGCAGATGGCGAGGACGCACTGTGCTAACTACCATATGGCAGCCATCAGGACCCGGAGCAGGGAGAGCACCAAGAAGGGAGCAACTGACTGCCTAGAGGAGGGAACAGGAGGACAATCAGAGAGGCTTCGTGGAGGAGGTAGCATTTAAACAAAGTTAAGAAGGGTGTATGGCAGTTCTCCAGGGAGGGAAAGACACTCCAGGTAAAGTCTTTTTGTGTATGTGGTACATTTGGGGAAAATGTGTCCATGACAACATCCAGATCAGGCTCTCCCTATGCTCCAGGGACAGACATAGGCCAGTCAGGGACTTCTCCTAATTCATCACCCTTGGTCACTGGAAAACCACCCCACTGTCAGGGGGTCCAGGAATGGCCTTAGGACATTAACAAAACACCCTGTCACAGGGATCACCTGGCAGAACAGGGACACTCAGTGGGAGAGCTGCCCGGGCTGAGTAGGCTGTGCAGACAAGCAGCAACAGTACTATGTGAGGTGCCTGGCCCCCAGGATCCATCCCCTGGTCATCAGCATGTGACCCAGTCCTTGCCCCAGATGTCGAAATACAGCAGTGAACAGAATGCCCATTCTTTTAGCTGGTGACCAATGATACACAAAAAAACTAGCAAATGTGAAGACCACCAGAAATACACCTCAGTTGAAAAAAATTGGTTCTGTTGCCTCTTTTGCTGAGGAAGACTACACTGACTTCAACAAGGGGGTGTGAAGGAGGACTTATTCTAGGATTTGGGCTTGGGTGAAGTGATTTGCGGGAGGGTTCAAGTAAGTGGATTCAACCCTAGATTAGATGCTGTCAGGAAGCAACACAATTCCATGACTGGCTGTCTTAATGAATATTTAAAGTGAACCAGAAAAAAAAAGAGAAAAATAAATAAAATAAAGTGAACCAAGCCTAATCCTTTAAAGAAGCAGCTCTCATAAGAGCCAGAATGAGGCTCCAACAATATTCCTGTTTTCATCTAGGTTCAAACATGATTATAGAGCAATCATGTTTATGCCTTGTGTGATGTTGGTGTTCTGGGAAACTGTTTACGTCCAACAGAACATCAAGGCCTAGCTGTAAGTGCCAAGCCAGGTCCCAGACGGGAAGGGCCCTTTTCTCTTTCTCATAAGATTGTCACAAATGGTAGGGAGAGTGGACCAGCCCCAAGGAACGACGAGGACAACGGCTAGGACAAAGGCTCAGGAGCAGGAGGGGGCGCTGAGAACCATTAGCAGGGCTCCCGGCGGCGCCAAGACACGCACGCAGACTGGAGAGGTTGACTGGGGTCGCACCCTCGGGCGTGCAAGGCTACCTCTCCCAGAGGAACTTAAGCGCTCAGCTGTCCAGCTTTGTACAAACACAGGAAATGAAAGCAAACAGCTTTCAAGACAACCCACCCGGCCACGAGCTCATGAATATTCAGCAGGATGCTTCCGGCTTGCGACTCCGCCCCAGCCCCGCCCTGCGAGAAGACTGCGCTTGCGCTGCTAGCGCGCGGCTCTGTCGTCATACGTACGCGCCGCCGACGCCGCCGACGCTCGCCAGGGCAACTTGGAAAGCTGTCATGGCGAGCTCAGCTGCTTCCTCGGTGCGACCGCCGAGGCCCAAGAAAGAGCCACAAGCGCTCGTCATCCCCAAGAATGCGGCAGAAGAGCAGAAGCTCAAGCTGGAGCGGCTCATGAAGAACCCGGTGAGACGAGGCACTGGTTCGACTCCTCCGAGTCCCCTTCCGTTCCAGCGCTTCTGGGGACCCGAGAGCCCACTTCCCCCACCTCCAAACTTAGGAACTCAGTACTCGAATCCCAGGGCCAGCCCTTAGGAAGGAGTAGGCTACCTCGGAGACCTTGAACTTCTTCCGTCCTTATTTTGGAGCCCAGCCTGGATGCAGGTGCTGTGGAGATCCTTCCCATGCTTTTAGACATTTCTAGTTTAACTTTCTGTGAACAGAAGCGTTGACTGGAAAGATGGAATTCATGGGTTAGCACAAGGGTTTATCTTCTTCTAAACAGCACCAATTCTTAGGCATTGGCCGGGCCACCCGGAGCAAGTCACTCCTCTGTCTGGGTCTCGCTTCCCTCAATCATAACAATAATTGGATAAGGTCTCTTACACCTGTGGCTAGAAAGGGTTGACTCCCCATGTAGTAGAGTTAGGGTTAGAGGTTTCCAGCCATAAGTGGTGACTTAGTTTCTGAATTCTGTTTCGGAAAGTTAAGTGTAGCGCAGGCAAGGCGGTGGGCCGTGGTAGACCCCAAAGTATATGGGATGAAGTAAATCTAAGGCAGCGAAGAAAATCAGCTGTAGGTCCAAGGAGCAAAGCAGCCTTTGGATTTCTTCACCAATCTAGTTAAAATGCTTTGGTTTTAAGAGATGTGAATTTGTCAGGTTTGTGCTTAAAAATGCTTTTGTGTTTCAATGTTGCAGGACAAAGCAGTTCCGATTCCAGAAAAGATGAGTGAATGGGCACCCCGGCCTCCCCCAGAATTTGTTCGAGATGTAATGGGTAATGTCTTGTGTGTGCGTGTGTGTGAATATAATTTTTGAGGTGTAGATATAAAAACCCTTCAGCTAGCATTTGTTAATTAGATCTTTAATAGGAAAAAAAATTGACTGTTTCAGTAATTTTGTGCTTACAGCAAAGGGGTATTTTTGTTTACAGTTTGGCATTAGAGAATTTACTTCTTCATCTTTTTTTTTTAAGTTTATTTATTTATATTGAGAGACAGCGCAAGCAGGGAAAGGGCAGAGAGGGAGAGAGAGAAAATCCCAAGCTGGCTCTATGCTCGCACCTACGAACCGTGAGATCATGACTGAGCTGAAATCAAAGAGCTCAACTGACTGAGCCACTCAGGAGCCCCTTCTGCATTGTTTAAATAACGTATTTTTTAAAAAATCTAACTGGAAATAGCTTATTATTTTGGTTGTAAATTAACATACTAATTATAAAGAGGAATAAATAAAGACATGGACATCTTTTCAGCCCAGTAGAAATTTAGCGTGTCAAGTGTGAAATCATCTGGCCAGGGAGGGAAAGATCTTAAGCTGTCTTTTAATGTTTTTTATTTTTGAGAGAGAGAGAGAGAGAGAGACAGCGTAAGCAGGGGAGGGTCAGAGAGAGAGAAGGAGTCACAGGATCTGAAGACAGACTCCAGGTTCTGAGCTAGCTGTCAACACAGAGCCTGATGCGGGGCTCGAACCCACGAACCGTGAGAGATCATGACCTGAGCCGAAGCCGGCTGCTTAACCGACTGAGCCACCCAGGCGCCCCATCATTCAACAATTATTTAATGATGCCTGCACTATGCAGGTCACTGCCAGATTCTGGAGTTCAAGGGGCATGGTCCTTTCCATTACTTCCAGTTTATTTTTTTTGGTCCCTTTTGATTGACGGCAACCATGTCAGTAACGGGATCTCATTAAGAACGCTAGCCTCTCCTGGCTGCAGGTTCCAGCGCTGGGGCTGGCAGCGGAGAGTTCCACGTGTACAGGCATCTGCGCCGGAGAGAGTACCAGCGGCAGGACTACATGGATGCCATGGCTGAGAAGGTCAGTGACTGAAAGGGCCAGTGGGGTCCATGGTTTCGGGCAATGTGCACTTGGGACTTTTAGGAAAAAGCTGCTGCCGCTGCTTTTTTTTTTTTGAGAAAGAGAGCGTCTGCAGGGGAGGGGCAGAGAGAGAATCCCAAGTAGGCTTCTTGCTATCAGCACAGAGCCTGATGTGGGGCTCACTCTCAGGAACCATAAGATCATGACCTAAGCAGGAATTAAATTTTTTTTTAATGTTTTATTTATTTTTGATACAGAGAGAGACAGAGCATGAAAGGGGGAGGGGCAGAGAGCAAAGGAGACACAGAACCTGAAACAGGCTTCAGGCTCTGAGCTAGCTGTCAGCACAGAGCCTGATGCGGGGCTCGAACCCACGAACGTGAGATCTGACCTGAGCCGAAGTCGGAGGCTTAACTGACTGAGCCACCCAGGCGCCCCCTAAGCAGGAATTAAGAGTTGGGTGCTTAACTGAGCCACCCAGGCGCCCCAGGAAAACGCATTTAAAAGAAGAGGGGATACACCTGGTTCTTGACTTTTGTGAGGGCTCCCTTCTTAAGTAAGCATGGGAAGGAGACAAAAGTAAATGGAGGTTACTCCTAGGTCAGATTCAGCACATCCAGAGGGGAGATGTAGGAGAGGAGGGAGACTTCCATGTGGGTAGAAGGGACAGCAGAGTCCCCTCTCCCTTCTGGGCCATTTGTTGTGAAACAGAATAGAAAGCAGGATCTCCCGCATCACTTGACTTATTCTCGTTCTGTTGGTTTTTTTGGCTGAATGCCTATAATTCCATTCAGCTGTGTGTTTGGTCTAAATAGTGTGTGCGCGTGTGGCTACTTTGAGTTGTCTAGCATAGAGACTGGCATTTCTTCATGACAGATGTCAAATAAGAATTGGGAATGACTTTAGAAATTGAGGGGCACCTGGGTGGCTCAGTAGGTTAATCATCTGACTTCAGTTCAGGTCATGATCTCACGGTTCATGGGTTTGAGCCTCAGGTCAGGCTCTGTGCTGACAGCTGAGAGCCTGGAGCCTGCTTCTATTCATTCTATCTATCCCTCTCTCTCTCTCTCTCTCTCTCTCTCTCTCTCTCTGTCTCTCTGTCTCTCTGTCTCTCTGTCTCTCTGTCTCTCTCTCTCTCGTTTCTCAAAAATAAAGCTAGAAATTGTATCATAAGAACTGTTAAGCTTTTTATTACCTGACTGGAAGGGCCAGAAAGGTCTTTCTTATTGCTCTTTTAAAATGCTCTTTGGACATTTTGCTTGTTTTATTTTTCAGAGAGAATTTTGGAGTTATTTTATCCACACCAAAAATCGTGTTGGATTTTTTGTTTGTTACTAGAATTGAGTTGAATCTGTCACTTAAACTGAATGAGAATGGATATTATAGTGTTGAGTTATTCCCTCTAGAAATTTTGATTTTTATGGAGATTTGATATTTATCTCACTATATTTGTTCATAGATTTTAAGTTTAGGGGGGTGTTGTTTTAAGTAGGCCCATGCCCAAAATGGGGTCTAAATTCACGACCCTGAGATCAAGAGTTGTGAGCTCTACTGACTGAGCTGGCCGGGCACCCCAAAGATTTTAAGTTTGTTTGTTTTTTTTAAGTTCATTTTGAGAGAGAAAGAGAGAGCCAAAGGGAGGGACAGAGAAGGAGAGAGAGAGAGAGAATCCCAAGCAGGCTCCACATTGTCAGTGCAGAGCTTGGTGCAGGGCTCCAACCCATGAACCATGAGATCATGACCTGAGCCAAAGGTGGAGACTTAACCTACTGAGCCACCCAAGGGCCCCCAAAATTTTTAAGTTTTTTTTTTTATTGCAGTGGTGCTAGATGCTCCTTTATATTTTATTCTTGACTATTATTCAAAATCAGAAAAAAATACTGATATTTTAACGCTCTTCTCTTTTCCCACCTAGCTATTAATAAAAACCAAATATTATTTGGTGAATTCTTTGTGATTCCCACGTTTGATTTCTCCTTTCAACATGTATTAGAGATTACCCCTCGCTCTTAATCTTACAGCACACACTGGGAAAGACCTTTACTTCAGTCTATGATGCCTGTTTTTTCATGGAATACATTTGTGTGTTTTAGAGAGATTCATATACTTTATAATGATAGGTATTTGTGTGGTGAGCTCACCACCTTGAGATCAAGACCTGAGCTGAACTAAAGAGACACTTCACTGACTCACCCAGGTGCCTCTTCTGTGCTTTTTATAAAGGAAGAAACCACTTTACCCGATAGCATGTGGTTTTCCAATAATTCGCTTCAAAAAAAAAATTAGACTCACTGTAGGGCTTTTTTCTATATTTAAAATAATCATTCACAAGGGGCACCTGGGTGGCTCAGTCAGTTAAACGTCCGACTTCGGCTCAGGTCAAGATCTCATGGTTCATGGGATTGAGCCCCGTATCCAGTTCTACACTAACAGCTCAGAATTCACAAAACAGAATACTACTTAGCAATAAAAAGGAACAAACTATGGATATATGCAACAACGTGGTTGATTCTTAAAACATATGCTGAGTGAAAGAAGCCTTGCATAAAAGAGACCACATGGTGTAATCCCACTTATGTGAAGTTCTACACAAGGCAAAACTAATCTATGTAAGAAAGAAAAAAATCAGGGGCTCCTGGGTGGCTTAGTTGGTTAAGCATCCGACTCTTGATTTCCGCTCAGGTCGTGGTCTCAACAGTTTGTGGGCTCGAGCCCTGCACCTGACTCTGTGCCAACAGCAGAGCCTGCTTGGGATTTGTTCTCACTCTGGCTCTGTCAAAATAAAATAAACATTTTTTAAAAAATCAGAACAGGGTGCCTGGGTTGCTCAGTCGGTTAAGTGTCCGGCCTCGGCTCAGGTCATGATCTCACGGTTCGTGGGTTTGAGCCCCGCGTCTGTGCTGACCGCTCAGAGCCTGGAGCCTGCTTCAGATTCTGTACCTCCTCTCTCTGCCCTTCCCCTGTTCGCGCTCTGTCTCTCAAAAATTAAAAATAATAAAAAAAAAAAACGAAAAATCAGAACAGTAGTTGTTGCTGAGCGTGGGTAGGAAAGAGGTATGAGGGTACTTTCTGGTGTGGTCACATTGTACACTCCAGGTATCGTTTTGTTGTATGTATTACCTTAAGTGAAAAATAGAAAAACTGTTAACAAATATTAAATTCTAATGATACGCACACTTAAATCTTTAGAAGTGAAATGTCCTGGTGTCTGCAGCTTACTTTGAAATGCATTAAAAAGAAACAAGATGGGTTGATGGATGGATAGCGGTATAGATAGGTGGACACACGTGTGCTAAAGCAAGTGGCAAAATGTTCCCTCCCCGCAAAATCTTGGTGGTGGTTATATGGACTTTAGAATTCCTTCATTTCTATATTTGAAATTTTCCAACATAAAACACTAGGGAAAAAATTAAAGGGATAGATTTGATACAGAAGAAAATATGTAAAAATGTACTGGAATCGCCAAAACTGAGTTTGAAAAATATCTGTATGACTGGAACAGAATGGAATCGTTGCCGTGGTGGTTTTTGCCTGGTGTTTGCTTGGCCTGCGGCCTCTCTTGGCCTCCAGCTGTTGGTGGCTCTTCTTCAGCTACTGCCATCCTCTGGATGTGACATTCTCCATTCTAGTGGGGAGGTTTTGGTGGCCGGTCACACCTGTACCTGGTCACCGTAGTGGGTTTTCCACTACTGGGAATAAACAGAACTCTATGTAGAAACTCTCAAAAGCACCATTTACATTTTGAAACTACTTTAGAGGGAAGGAAACAGTAAGCTTTTGGCTCAAGTACCATCAGCTAGTCTGGTTTTTATATATCGAGTAAAGACCGAGAGCAAATACAGAAAACTGCTTCACAAACCTTGAATCCACACAGACACGCAGGTTCTTCATTTCACATGGTGAAAGACAGGCTCTGAGGTTAGAAGAAACAAAGAGGCAAGATTGTCCTTACCTTTCCTGGTGACTGACCAGGCGTCGCCACCCGAAGAGCACATGGTGCTGCTGAGTCCTGCTGTGGCTCACGGGCTGCGGGACTCCGCGGCTCTGGCAGCAGAGTGAGACGTTCCGGCTCCGCTGCAAGCCAGGCCACGTGCTTCTCCTTTTAAGGCGTTTGCTTTCTAGTGCTCTAATGGGAGCTGGTTTCCTTGAAAGGAGTCCAACTCGGGCCTCAATCCCACAACCCTCGGCTGAAATCAAGAGTTGGACACTCAACTGACTGAGCCACCCAGACACCCCTATTTTATTTTTTTAGTGATCTCTATACCCAGTGAGGGGCCCCAAGATCAAGAGTTACATGTTCTGACTGAGCCAGCCAGGCATCCTGACCCCTCTTTCTTATCTCATGATTTCTGCTCTCAGAGAGTTTCTGTGTCACTCTAAGCAGAGCCACACAGCCCTGGCAGTGCAGGCCAGCAGAGGTGTTGAAGCCACCTCTTCCTCTGCTGGCCCCGTATTTACCCCGTTGACCTTTAAGGCTTTGACTAGAAGAAAGAGATGACCTTTTTTTTTTTTTTTTTTTAAAGCAATGGAGCATGAGTGGGGGAGCGGCAGAGAGAGAGAGAGAGAGAGAGAGAGAGAGAGAGAGAGAGAATCTGAAGCAGGCTCCAGGCTCCAAGCTGGATACAGGGCTCCAGCTCATAAACCGTGAGATCATGACCTGAGCTAAAGTCAAACGCTTAAACCAACTGAGCCACTCAGGCGCCCCAGAGACGGCATATTAGGTCATTGTATCTTTGTGGTTTACAAGTGCTTTCTAGTAGGCCATCAAATGTTATTCTTCCGGAAGGCTCTGGAAGAGAGGAATTGGTCTTTTCACCATTTTATAAGTGAGAAAACTAAGGCTCAGAGACAGCTGCTAGGAAGGAACATACCCAGGTTGGGTATGTATGGATGTGTGTACACTCGAATATGCCTGTGTTACACACGTGTGTGCTTGGTAGGGCTGCTGGCCCTGGGGGTGGTCCTGCTGTGGAATCCGTTACCTGATAACTGTCATTAGTTAGGACTTGAAAATCCCATGGTTCCACACCAGAACCATTCCTTCTGATGAGCCCAGGTCACCATGAGGAAAAACCGTGCTGCTGCGTGTCTCCTCTGCTCTCAGTTCTCTGCTCCCCTGACACTTCCGGTCACCAAATGAGTGGGGATCTTTCTCATACCAAGCAAGTCTGTGACACTAGCCGAGTGTCCTACCATGTAACTCAGTCCTGATGCCATCTACCAGGCCATGCCGTCCAGTGCTGCGTAGTCAGGGCTCAGTCCCATGAGACTACTTTTCCGCCCCCGGCCACCTCAAAGGCCAACCCCAGGCCCAGGTGTTGTCCCTTGTGTCACAGTTCTGACCACCGGCTGTGAATTAGAGGTTTCCCATGACACCCTGCTCAGAGGGGCTCACGGAACTCAGGAGAAGCCAGGTGGAAGAAGGGGTCCCAAGCTTCCATCCCTTCCTAGCACCTCCACATGTTCACCAACTCAGAAGGCATCTGAACCCCATCTTTTTGGGGTTTTGGAGGCATCACTACCAAGGCACGATTGATTAGATCACCGGCATTGGCAGTTGGTTCAGCCTGCAGCTCCTCTCCTCCCCTAGAGCCCAGGAGGTGGGGCCGAGAGTGGCCGCGGTGACCAGCCCTATTCCTTCAGCGCTTTCCAGAAGTCTCTCGTTAATTTAAACTTCTGTGGTTTAAGGGGGGTTCTCTCTGGGGCTGCTTCAGGAACTGGGAATGTAATTAAGTATTGTAATAAAAGATGCCCCTGTGGCTCATGTGTAGGAAATTTATAAGAGTTTTTGGAACCATGTTCCAAAGGTATGAAGACCAAATACAGTTGACTCTTTTTTAATTTTTTTAAAACATTTATTTATTTTTGGGAGACAGAAGCAGATCATGAGCAGGGGAGGGGCAGAGAGAGAGGGACACACAGAATCAGAAGCAGGCTCCAGACTCTGCACAGC
>NC_043707.1:29710698-29792617 GCF_006229205.1 Suricata suricatta | reverse complement strand
TAAATAAGAAACTGTGTAAAGCTGTAACATTTCACATGGAAGTGCTGTCCAGCCTTCACCAGTGTCAGAAATCTGACCTTTGCTACATATAAATGTCAATACAATAAAGTGTCACCTAAAAATAAATAAATAAATAAAGTCCCTAAATATCTTGGAATGAAAAATATCTCTAATGTTTCTAAGATTGTTTTAATTACTTCTGCCCCGGCCTGCAGGTCAGTCGACGCAGGTCCTGAAAGAGGGAGTGAGAAGCAGGGGGCAGGGGGCACAGAGAATGGAGGCAAGACAAAATCTCTGATCAAGCCTCAGTTTATTGAGAAAATACCCACACCTTATAAAGGGTTCAAGGCGGGAAACAAGGCAGCTGACCTAGGTCGGTTGCTAGGAAAGAGGGTCAAGTGATTAAGGCTAGGGTAAAGGAGGAACCAAACTGGAGTTTTTAGCACAGCGTCTGAGGGGCCGACACTGCCCTGCCTGCAGGCGGTTAGTCTTTGTTCTTCTGGCTCCCCACAACCTCAAGACTCTGAAAGGTGGTTTCATTTTGATTCAAGAAGAAAGCAGCCTGGTCATGTTGATGATGTTGGAGTAGCAGAATCATGAGAAAGTGTTTCTTCCATATCGTTTTCGTAGCGTTTGTGTAATTGTAAGGTCTTTAAACATCCTATAAGTAGTTGTTTGTTCTGTAAAATATACAGTAAGGTAGTTAGGGAATTAATGTATCTATTTTATATTTGTAGCCAGAAGCTGAAAGAGAAGAAATTATTGGCAAAGAAGATGAAACTTGAACAGAAGAAACAGAAAGAAGGTGAGTGATACCTGCTTTTCTTGGTCGTGATCTTCCTCAGTGTCGATCACCCTGGCTGACCAGTCAGGAGTGAGATTTAGAGTTTGGAGCTGGTTGGCTGGCCACTGAAGCTAAGAGGACTTACCGCCGTTAGTTAGGACTCCTTTCATTGTTACACCAGTGTAAGCAGAAAGGAAGATCCCGGCTGGCGTTAAGTCAGGACAGACCTGCCTTCAGGGGTGGCTAGTAAATGAGCTCAGTGACGTTACTGGCATTCTGTCTCCCTCTGTCCCCTGGCTCCTTGTCCACTGTCAGGTGCAGGTCCTCCCTGTGGTTGTGGGGTGCCTGAGGCTGCCCCAAGCCTCATTCTTGTCCAGTAGGGAAGACTGAGGGATGTCTCTAGCAGAAGCGCTCTTGTGTCTTTTTGGCCCTGACTGACTCACTTGACAGGTCAGTTAAGAATAGCTTTGGGCTAGGGGCGCCTGGGTGGCTCAGTTGGTTAAGTGTCTGGCTTTGGCTCACGGTTCATGGGTTCAAGCCCCGCATCGGGCTCTGTGCTGACAGCTCAGATCCTGGACCCTGCTTCGGATTCTGTGTCTCCCTCTCTCTCTGACCCTCTCCTGCTCAGTGTCTCTCTCTGTCTCTCAAAAATAAATTTAAAAAATTTAAGAATAGCTTTGGTCTATAAAACACACACACACACACACACACACACACACACACACAGAAAACTAGCAGTAAACAGAGGAGTTCATTTCTCTCACATAAGAAGAAATCTGGTGGTAGGTGGCCACCTGTTGTGGTTCAGCAGCTCAGGAGTGGCAGGCCCAGTATCCCCTGCCCACTCTTGGGCCTTTACTTTGTGGGCATAAGGTGGCTGCTGCAGCTCCCAGCATCATACCTGTGTCCAAAGGGGAAAGAAGTGGTACTTGTCTGGTCTGTCTTATGTTTTAACAGAAGAGCAACAGATCCCCCAGAAGTGCCCAGCAGATGTCATTTTCTGTTTCACTGGTGAGTGCCAGGTCACTTTGCCATCCCTTGCTGCTATTAAGCTAGATGAATAGAAAACTGAGTTGTTGTGACTGTGTTTAGCCTGTCATGATTGAGCACTGCGGGTACAGTGCCGCCCTAGACTGGGATGCGAATTTGTTAACAAGGAGGAACAGGGGAGGGTCCTGTGTCAGTGTCCCATGGTGCTTCCAGTCCTGTCTACCTCTGATCACACCACACAGCCAGAGGCACCAGCCACTCCCCGAAGAGCCCCTGAGCTGAGGATCCGGGAAGGAGGGGCCTCAGATGGGGACCAAAGATGCTAAGAGACCAAAACACAACAAATGCCTACGCCACTACTGAACTGGTGGTTCTCCCTGAGTAACTAGGCATGGTGCCTGGTTGGACAGTTGTGATTTTTGATCTTTATTAAGATAAGTCAGACTTTGACTGACATACTCAATATAATTGGTCCCTTCTAGGATTAGTTTCCTTATGATTTGTAAGTACACTGTGCGACACACTCTCTATGGTATAGTTGCAGACTGTTCCTCACCATTTCTTAGAATGATTTATTTTACAGCACTAAACGTAATTGTGAGGACCTCATCCCTGAAAGAAACCAGGTCATTACTTTCCCAGCCCTCTTCCTCGCCACACACAGAGGAACGTGGAAGTACTTGACCCAATGGCTGGAGGTTTGGGCACAGAAGCCAGTCTCGTGGTTTTTGGTTTTGGGTTTTTCATTTTATTTGTTTTAGAGGGAATGAGCACGTGTGTGAGTAGGGGAGAGCGAGGAGAGAGAATCCCAAACAGGTGTCATACTCATTGCAGAGCCTGATGTGAGACTCGATCCCATGATCCTGGGATCATGACCTGAGCCAGAATCAAGAGTTGGACACTCAGCCAGCTGAGCCCACCAGATGCCCCGAGCCAGTCTCATGTTATGTTGAAGGAGATCTTGCAGCTTCGACCCATAACATCAGGATATAGAAAGGTTCTTGGCTCTAGATGATTTATTTTTACTTTGTGTGTCATTGCTGTTATTTAGTGTTTAGTGAATTTCCTGAACTAATTTTGTAAAGCCTGCATTCTTTGTTGAGTCTGCTTTGTTAGCTTAGTGGTCAGCTGAAGGTTAGAAATTTCCTTGAACTTACAAGTCTCAGTCTTTGCTGAGGGGCTCTGTGTATCTACTGGAACATGCCTTTAACATCTTGGCAAGCAGTGTACAATTTGCCTCAGCCTTCACACCCTCCTTGCACAGAGCTTCAAGGGCAGCCAGAGTGAGATCAGGGCCATCACTTGTTTTCTTTAGATATGTACACAGCTCCGCATGTGGCTGTCTAAACTCCCAACTTTCCCTCTTAGGTTTTGATGGATTTCTTGATTGCTTACTGTTGGAATAATTTATTTTACAGCACTAAACGTAATTAGCAGCTGCACTGTTAAACAGTTGCCTCTGGTTGTTTTTGACAAACACCCTTGGGAAAGGGCTGTTTGCACTGAGGTTGAATAAAGATAAGCCTTGGGAGTGGAAGTTTCTGGGGAGCAGCTAGACAGGTCAAACAGGGACAGTGCTCTGGGTATGGAACATCTGAGGACCTTCCCACAGCGTCGTTTTCTTCCTCCAGCGGCTGCCAGGCAGCTGTGGTGATGAGGGCTACCTTGGATATGGTGAGAGAGAAAAGTCAGAATGCCACAGAACTTGCTGTACTTACCAAGAGTCAGCCATTGTTCTTGAACAATCCAAGGAACATTTCCAGAGTTCTGAAAAATTTGGTTTTGACAGTTGTCAATGTTCTTGATTATTTTTATGGAGATTTTTAGAGGTCCTTACTTTGCCATTCTGAAAGTGCTTTCGTCCCTTTAAACTTCACTCTACCTATATTTGAAATGTTTCTTGGGGCTTCTGGGTGGCTCAGTTGGTTAAGTGTCCAACTTTGGCTCAGGTCATGATCTCACGGTTTGTGAGTTTGAGCCCCATGTAGGGCTCTGTGCTGACAGCTCAGGACCTGGAGCCTGCTTTGGATTCTGTGTTTCCCTCCCTCTCTCTCTGCCCTTCCCCACTCCTGTTCTGTTTCTCTCTGTCTCAAAATTAAATAAACATTAAAAAAAAATTTTTTTTTTAACGTTTCTTGGGAGCACCTTGGTGGCTCCGTCAGTTGAGCCTCTGACTTCAGCTCAGGTCATGATCCAATGTGGGGCTCTGGGCTGTCAGTACAGAGCCCACTTCAGATCCGCTGTCCCCATCTCTCTGCCCCTCTCCTGCTTGTACTCTCCCAAAAACAAATAAAACACTTAAAAAATATGTTTCCTGGGGCGCCTGAGTGGCTCAGTCAGTTTGGCATCTGACTTCAGCTCAGGTCATGATCTCACAGTTTGCGGGTTCAAGCCCCGTATCAGGCTCTGTCCGAGCTGGCAGCTCAGAGCCTGGAGCCTGCTTCAGACTCTGTGTCGCCCTTTTTCTCTCCACCCCTCCCCTGCTTGGTCTCCCTTTCAAAAATAAATAAATAAATATTTAAAAATAAGTAAATAAAATGCACTAATAAACTTTTAAAAAACAATTTTTTTAATAAAAATAGGTTTTATGTAGATATCAGATGTTTGAGTTATTTTCTTCCCCATTCTGAGAGTCTATCTTTTTATATTGATATGTTTGGATTTTAGGGCTGCCATTTTATTTGGGGGTTCTTTGGTTCCTTCTGTATTTCTGTTTCTTTTTCTCAGTCTTTTGTATTATTTGAACATTTTTATTATCCTGTTTTAGTTTATTGTGTTTTTAACTATATCCCTCTTTGTAGCTTTTTAGTGGTCCCTCCAGAGCTTGCTATGTACGTACTACTTACTCAGTCTACCTAGAATCAGTATTCAAGTGGAATGTGGAAACTTGTCACCATATAGGTCCCTTGACCTTTTATGTTTATGTGGTTGTCTTACGTATTACACCTACATACATTAGAAGCCATAGTGAATAATGCTATTATTTTTGTTTTCGATCATCCAGTACATTTTTAGGATCTTGAGGAGAATTGTCTAGAATGGTAAAATTATCCAGATAGTTACCAATTCTGTTGTTCTTCCTTTGTCACTAATGTTCCAGACTTACCTCTGGCATCATTTCCCTTCTGTCTGAAGAACTTCCTTCAGTCATTTGGTTACAAGAGGTCTGCTGGCTATGAATTTTCTTTGCTTTTCTTCATATGAGGCTGTCTTTATGTCACCTTTGTTCCTGAAGGACATTCTCACTAGATATAAAATTTGGGGGCACCTGGGTGGCTCAGTCGGTTAAGTGTACGACTCTTCTTTTTTTTTTTAATGTTATTTTTTAAATTTATTTTTGAGAGAGAGGGAGACGGCGTGAGCAGGGGAGGGTCAGAGAGAGAGGGAGACACAGAATCCCAAGACAGGCTCCAGGCTCTGAGCCAGCTGTCAGCACAGAGCCCAGTGCGGAGCTCAAACCCATCCACCATGAGATCATGACCTGAGCCAAATTCAGACGCTTAACCTGCTGACCCACCCAGGCGCCCCAGGTGTCTGACTCTTGATTTTGGCTCCGGTCATGATCTCACCATTTGTGAGTTTGAGCCCCACGTTGGGTCGTGATCTCACTGGTCACAGTCTCACTGTTCCAGAGCTTGAGCTCTACGCTGTCATTGTGGAGCCTGCTTGGGATTCTCTCTCCCCCCCTCTCTCTGCCCCTCCCCTGCTTAGTCTTGCTTGCTCACTCTCAATCTCTTCCTCTGCCCCTCTCTTAAATAGATAAACTTAAAAAAAAGATTCTGGGTTGGCAGTTTTTTTCTTCTAGCACTTTAGAAATACCATTCCACTTCTCTGGCCTGCAGGGTTTCTGATGAAAATTTTGTAATCATTCAGATTGTTCTTGGGGCACCCGGGTGGCTCAGTCAGTTAAGCGTCCAACTTGAACTCAGGTTATGATCTCAGAGCTTGTGGGTTCGAGCCCCACGTTCAGCTCTGTGCTGACAGCTTGGAGCCTGGAGCCTGCCTCAGATTCTGTGTCTCCCTCTCTCTGGGCCCCTCCCCTGCTCATGCTCTGTCTCTCTCTCTTTCTCAATAAATGTTTAAAAAAATTGTTCTATCATTTTTCTCTGGCTGCTTTTAAAATTTGTGTCTTTAATGTCAACAGTTTGATTATGTGTCTACACATGGATTTCTTTGGCTTAATCGTGTTTGGAGTCCACTGAGCTACTCAGATCTGTAGGCCTGTATGTCTTTTGTCAAATTTGGAAAAAAAATTTTTTTCAATCTTTGTTTCTGTTCTTCCTATTGGATAATTCCTATTGATCTGACTTCAGACTATCTCTGTACCATCTCGCTCCTGCTATTGATCCTATCCAGTGGATTTTGTTTTGTTTTTTTTATCTCAATCACTATGTTTTTTCAGAAAAGTTATAAAATTCCCACTAGCTTCTTCTTTATAGGCCTTCTATTTGCTGCAGTTTTCTATCTTTGCATTCATTTCAAGTGTGTTCACTTTTACTGGAAACATTTCTTAAGTAGCTGCTTTACAATATTTGATAACTCCAGCATCTAGGTCACCACAGCATTGGCATTTTTTATTGTCTTTCCCCATGAAAGTCAAGATTTTCCTGGTTTTTCATATGACATGTAATTTTCTACTGTATCCTGGGCATTTTGAATATTCTGTCATGAGGCTTTGGTCGTGTTGATGCTTGCTTTAGCAGGCAGGCAGCCTAGTTGTGTTTCCGAAAACAGGTTCTCGCTGGCCTTCTGTAGAGTGTGGTTGTGGTTCCAAAGTCAGGTTTTCGAAGCTTTGCCGTGCTCTCCAGCTGTGTCTTGTGTGTGCCACCCAGTGGCCAGGCGGGGGTTAGTTCCTTGAGTTGCGTTCTCAGTGTTTGGTATAATGATCAGGGCCACATCCATGCATGGGCTATCAGGGTGAGCCCACAGATTCAGAAACTTCTAATATTTTCCTCCGTGACTGCTCTTGTGCTTTCCTGGGACTCTCCTTTTCAGAACTCCAGGCTGAAAGCTGGGGCCTTAGTTACCACTCTGGCACATCCTTCCTCCAGCTGCCCCTGCATCCAGGGCAGAGGGGGAGGGCAGCAGCCTTGCCCAGCTGTCTCAGGACCCACCGCTCCTCTGATCCGAGAGGAAGGCTCCCCTCTTTTGAAGTGTGTGACTGCCAGGATTGCCTGGGAACTAGGGTGTGAGAGAATGGAAGAAAAAAGCAGAAACACAGAATTTCCCTTACCCTGAGCGTTAGGAATCACCTTTCTTACTCCTCAGACTAAAAGTGAAGGGTTTCCTGTGTTCTGTCTGCACCCAGGCCTCACTTCTGCATATTGGATCCTGCTGAGTCCGGGCTGGGGGATACTGGAGTGGGGAAGACCTCGGGAACTCAAAACTGTTCCAGTGGCACTTTGTATGCTGGTCTCTTTCTGCTCTCTGCTCACTTCTCAAGAGTCCGTCATTCTGTCTCGGTCCTGTCACTGTATTCAGTGGAGAGAAGGAAGCCTTGTAATTGCTCTGTCTTACCTGGAACTTTCTATTTGTTTTTGTTTGATTTTTAATTCAGACACAGGACTTTAGCTCTTTTGCATTTTAACTTGGTGCTCTTGGCTCTGTTGATTCAGGTTCCAAAAATCTTTTGAATTCAGATTCTGAAATTCAGCCTACCATGTCTTTCTGATGTTGTCATGGGCAGGTTTGATAAACATAATTCCTTTGTCATTGAGAAAAATGACCCAGTCTGGGCCTGGGTCAGGCCAGAGCCCTTTAACATCCACGGGACAGCCCCTCCATGTAGGCTGGCAGGAACCGGTTTGCTAAAACTCTTAGCGTGGAGTTAATTCACCAGCCAGGAATCAACCAGCCTCCTTCTTTTGTCTTACCCACAGACATGTCATAAGAAACTGAGGGGTAATCCACAGATGTTAGTTCTAGTCTTAGCTCTGCCTGTGGCTCACCCTGACCTCAAACATCTGGCTTCTCTTAGTTGAGATTTCTTTTTTATCTTATAACTGATAAGCTCTTTCTAGATCTAAAATTCTGCTGTTTGGTAACTTTGCCAAATGCCTTGCTGTAATTACCATATGGGGGGGCTCCCTCACCAATGAGTCTAAAAACTCTCTCAGAACAAGAAACGGGTTAGTCTGCACTTGATGAACTATCACTGGGTCTTTGGAATGGCATAGTAGCTTTCTAGTAACTGGCTTTATAATTGAAAGGGACCAGTGGTGCCGTCACAGAGCTGGGGCCTCTCGAATCCTCCTTTTCTAACCTCTTGTAGTAGACGTTTGGTGCACCTGACCGTACAGTTTTCTGTCAAATTTCTTTAATTGGCCCGAGGCTGTAAACATATTTGAGATCATACAGCAGGCTTTAGTCCCTTCGAGCAGATTGTGCCCTCTCCCCGAGTCTTCCCCTGTCTTGAGCTTCAGTTCTATCAAAAAGACAGATGTGTGTCCCCATGCCACATCCCGAAGTCACACCACGGTAACACGGTGTTTTCCTGAGCCGAGGGGGTGATCTTCACTCACTGGGTCATGCAGTTTCGAGGCTGCAGTTGTCATTTTTCCAGACATGAATAGAACAGACTAGAAATTGTCAGAGTACATCACACTCTGGTTAAGTATTTTGTGAAGTTTTCTCTCAGATTCTGTGTCGGCTGTGGGCTGCAGTCCAACAAATTTGAAGATCATTGTTCTAATCCATGGGCCCTGCTCTTATACCTAACTGTGACGTTAGCACGTATGCGCACTAAACTGTGGTTGCGTGTGCTTGGTGCCAGTGCACAGGATAGAGCGCTGGTCATAGAGACAGGGTGTGTGCCTTTTACCAGGCCTTCTCAGTTTCCTTCCTTAGTTTTCATTTTCTGTAAGAGAAACTAGATTTTCTTGTTGTCTGGTTGAAATGAATAGTAACTCAATGTGGTGATACTGAGTTGTGCCACAAGGTGGCTTCTGTGTCCACTGGGTTCTTGATGGGCCTGGACAAGAATCACTTGAGCTTTTTAGGCCTTTCTTTTCTTTTTTTTTTCTTTTTTCCTGTTTTTTATTTATTTTTGAGAGACAGAGAGAGACAGCATGAGCAGGGGAGGGTCAGAGAGAGAGGGAAACACAGAATCGGAAACAGGCTCCAGGCTCTGAGCTGTTAGCACAGAGCCCGACGTGGGTCTCGAACCCACCAACATGAGTGAGATCATGACCTGAGCTGAAGTTGGAGGCCCAACTGACTGAGCCACCCGGGCGCCCCTAGGCTTTTCTAAAAAGCAGCGAGGAGCAGCTGGCTAGGAGTTCGGTTCTGCTACTAGAGAGGAAATATCCCCGTTTGTTGTCCTTGCTGGTCCAATAATTCACTTGTCTGAACAGCACCATGGAATGGCGTAAGTCAGTCTGGACTATTTTGTTACCTTGAACTCCCAAAACAGTGTATTCTAACACCAGTGTTACTTATCCTGACATAGGCCTGCCTATCAAAGAAACCCAGGTTGGCCTCAGGTGATTTGTTTTCAAGTACGTCAGGAGCACTTTCTCATCCTCTGTGCTATCGACATTTTGGTCTGAAGAATTTTTCGTTGGGAGGGGCTGTATCCTGTTCACTGTGGGATGTTTAACTCTACCCACGAGATGCCAGTAGGATCTCCTGTTCCCTGGGTTACTGACAATCAAAAATGTCTCCAGACGGGGGCACCTGGGTGGCTCAGTCGGTTAAGTGTCCAACTTCTGATTTCGGCTCAGGTCATGATCTCACGGTTCATGAGTTCAAGCCCCACATCAGACTGCACTGACGGTGCGGAGCCTGCTTGAGATTCTCTATCTTCCTCTCTCTCTGCCTGCCTCTCCCCCACTCATTGTTTCTCAAAACTAAATAAAACTTTGGGGAAAAAAATGTCTCCAGACATTGCCAAATGTTCTTTAGTGGGGAAGGGGGGACAAAATTGCCCCAATTGAGACTCATGTAACTGGTGTATTCAGAAGGAACTCAATATATGTTTTGGATTGAACTGTTTGTTTCAGTGCCAAAATTCTTATACATGCTATATTGAAAAACTATTTGTATTGTTCGTGTCTTTTGAGACTAAAGATAATTATGTCGTTTTAGAAGTTTTTGGAATATGCAGACAAGTCATGATCTCAAGGTTTGTGAGTTCAAGCCCTGCCCCCACGTGTGCTCGCTTGCCTGCACTTGCGCTTTCTCTCTCTCTCTTTCTCTCTCTCTCTCTCTCAAAATAATTAATTTTAAAAAAGAAATTTGGGGGCCTGGGCCGCAATTAAGCATTTGATGCTTCATTTCCACTCAGGTCATGATCTCATGATTTTGTGAATTCAAGCCCCGCATCGGGCTCTGTGCTGAAAATGCAGAGCCTGCTTGGGATTCTCTCTCCTCCTTTCTCTGCCCCTCCCCTGCTCACGCTGTCTCTGGATCTCTTTTAAAATAAATAAATAACCTAAAAAATAAACATTATTGGAATATGCAGAAAAGAATAAAGTCAAAACTTTAATCCTAGGGCACTTGCGTGGCTCAGTTGGTTGAGCCTCCCGACTTCAGCTCAGGTCATGATCTCATGTTTGTGGGTTCAAGCCCCACTTTGGACTCTGTGCTGACAGCTCAGAGCCTGGAGCCTGCTTCAGATTCTGTGTCTCCCTCTCTCTCTGACCCTGCCCCACTCACACTCTGTCTCTCTCTCTCTCTCTCTCTCTCAAAAATAAACATTAAAAAAACATTTTTTTAATGAGCATTAAAACTACATTGTCTGATAAATATTTTCCCACATCCTTACAATTCAGTAGTACAAGGAAGGAATTTTTTTCCTAGTCTATTCTTTCATCTGTTCTTTTAAAAAGTTAATGCCAGTTTTGGGGCACTGGCTGACTCAGAAGAGCCTGTGGTTCTTGATCTCAGGGTCATGAGTTCAAGCCCCACCTTGGGTACAGAGATTACAAAGACAAATAAATAAACTTTAAAAAGTAAATAAATAAGTAAAAAATAAAAAGTATCAGTTTCAGTTACACTCGGTGGCATTTACCAGTATTCCTAAAATATGTCCATAAAGACAGATTCCTGGATTTTAAAATATTATGTAAACAACAGTATAACACTACTGGAAACAGCTCTTATATTTTCCTAATAAAGCCTCTATCCATTTGCTTTTAGTCTTTTTTCACATGCACATGTTATTTGTGTGGTTACAGTGTATGAACAGTTTTCTGTTTTGCTTATTTTATTTAATATTTAAGTATCTCTGGTCCTGATTTTCTCAGTGACTGGTAACATCCAGCAGTTGGCATGCTGTGATCTGTCTAACCCTTTCCCTTTCGTTAGACACTAGGTTGATTTGGTTTTTATCTTCTTTAGAAAGAACCTTCCTCCTTTACGGTTTATTTCCTTAAGATAAATTTCTAGCAGTGGGATTACTAGATCATAAAGTATAAAAAGATTTCATGGCTCTTGAAATACATTTCTTCCCAAAGGAGTAGTACCAGTTATCACTGCCGTGGACGGTGGGGTCCACTTCTGCCATGTTCTCGCCAGCGCTGGCTTGACAGATTGTTCCTCCAGGGGCACCTGGGTGGCTCAGTCAGCTAAGCATCTGTCTATTGCTTTTGGCTCAGGTCATGATCTCATGGTTTGTGAGTTCAAGCCTCGAGTTGAGCTCTGTGCTAACAGTGCAGAGCCTGCTTGGGATTCTCTCTCTCTCTCTCTCTCTCTCTCTCCCTCTCCCTCTCCCTCTTTCCCTCTCCCTCCTTCCCTCCCTCTCCCTCCCACCCTCTCCCTCTCCCTGCCCCTCCCCACTTTCCTTCTCTCTTTCAAAATAAATAAACAAAAAAAAAGTTGTTGATTTTTATTGTTCCTCCACGTGGATAAGAATGTGACTTCAGAAGCTGTCAGTGTCTCGTTTAAGATTTAGTAAAAAGTTTACAAAATCTAGATCCAGATTTGGCAGGACCAGGATACCACCCTCCACTCTTTTCCCACCCCACCTCCCACTTCTCCCACCTGGGTACAACCTTCAAGGCTCTTTGTAAAACATAGATTAGACTGTCATCTGTTCTTTTGCTTACTGTTAACAGACAAAATTCATCCGATTAAGTTTGAGGATCAAATTGGATTTATTTTAAGCAATTCATGAATCTGACAGCATCCCATCTAGCTAGTGGAGAGATGCCCCTAGGAGGTGTACAGAATGGAAGGTTTTTATTGGAAGGAGGATTGGGCAAGAAGATAAAAGCAAAAGAAAAGAATGGATTGTTTCAAGCTGGGAAATTTTGGGGGGCGGGGGAGGCAAAAGAGAATGGCAGGGTTTTTATCATGCAGCTGGCCTCTCCTGTGTTGATCTGGAAGTTTCAGGTCCACTGTTTAAAAGTCACATTCCTGACATAGGTTGAAACTGTCACTAAGTCTTGATTTGCTGTCATTGGGGGTGGGGGGGTGAGGGTGGTGAATGACTCCATTTTGGGCTTCTTTTTTCTTTTTTAACATTATGTAATACCAGGGGCACCTGGCTGGCTCAGTCGGTAGAGCATGTGACTCTTGATCTCAGAGTCATGAGGTCAAGCCCTGGGCGTAGAGTTTGCTAAAAAAAAAAAAAAAAAAGTTATAACAGTAGCTAATGTTGATTCAACATTTATTGTGTATCCCCAGCTGTAAGTGCTTTGTGAATATTAACATTATCCTCCCAGTGACCCTGAGAGATAGATAGCGGTAGTGGTGTTATCCCCCGTTGACAGTTGAGGGACCTTAGGCCCCGAATGGTGCCACTATGGTTAGAGGGAGGGAGGCGACAGGGCAGGATTGGAACCCAGGTAATTGGAACCCCACTGTCCAGTGTGCTTACCCACGAGGTGACCCTGCTTGAGATCTAGTCAGCAGCTTCCACATTCCCAGCTCTTCCTTTCGGCCTCTCCACCGGCAGGGTCTAGCCACTCCCTTCCAGGGGGTTCTCTGCTCTCACCAGGTGCTCGCCTCTGTAATTCCACCGCACTTCACTGCTCAGTCAGGGCGCGGCGCTCTTTCCTTTTTCCTGCTGCCTGGCTCCCCATCAGCCTAAAGGGCTTCTAGTCATCCTGCACCTTCCTCTTGCAATATTGTCTCTCTCTGTAAAGCCTTTCCTAACCTCCCTCTTCAACCTAACCAATCCAGTCTTTCCCTCCACCTTACTCCCAGAGGGTGCTGCACATACTTACTAGGTTTCTAGAATCTGCTAAATCATATAACACAGTTGTCTATTGAAGGAGCCAAGGGTAGGGAGTCCCAAGATGGGCCGTGTTGGCAGGAATATTATCTTAAGTTTGTTAACCTTAAAAATTGCTAATTCTCTTACCAGCAAAAAGGGGGTTATTAGGGAATAGAGGAGAATTGGGGTTGGGGCAAACAAACTGCAGCAAAACCAGAGGCAAGTTTAGGGAACAAAGGCAAGGTAATGCTTTTTTAAAGATAAAAGGGGTACGTTGGGAAGGACATTACAAACTAAAAGTCCAGTGGATTAAACTGAGAATTTGAAGTATAGTGGCTTATCAGTGACTGAGCTTTTGGGGGGTACACAGCATTTCTTCCTCTGCCTGGGATATTCGAGTGGTATCCACATGCAAAGTCAAGTGCATCTTTTCCTGTTGAGTCTGCAACTGATCTTGAGTGGTAGGGTATGAGAGCTCCCCCTGCCAAAAACCCTCGACTCCATTTTGGTGAGGTTTCCTGTTAACTAATTTTCGTAAGTTAAAAGCAATCAAAACCCAGCAGATTCAGGAAAAGCTCTTTACCCACCCCCAACTGCCTGCTGTATCAGGAAGTGAGCTATTAATAGAGATTCCTCTTTACCTAACAAATGAACATCTCCTATTACCTTCCTGCTAATCGTTTCCCACCTCTTTGTATCCTCAGACTCCTACCCCTCTCTTTTGGGGGTAGTTGTGAAAAGACCACCAACAGCAAATAGAAACCAAGGCATAATTTTATTCATGGCCGCATGCTTTTTTTATGGCTGGGCCATACCTGATCTCCCTGGTGTTAAGGAGCAGAGAATGGCCCCGAACAAAGTGGACAGTGAGATTATATGGACAGAACACGTCATCATTTGGTTAACCAATTACAATCACAGCATTCCTTGGTAGCCAATTACATTGTAATACACAGACGTTAGTTTTGGCGGGAACCTATTATTTTAAGGCTCTTTGTCCTTTTAGAATGACCAATCATAGTTAGACACCTAAGACACCTCGAGAGACAGTGACCAGGTGACTTTCACTTGTGGACTTAGCTTCAGCCAGGTCTTAGTAGAAGGGTGGGGTTACTTAACAGAATCTTGAAAAACTAGTTAAACTTCAGGTTACAATGTTCGTTATCGAGTTACATTCTTAGGGTCTTTCCAGATGGCCCACTCTTTAATTATTCACCAGAACGGGAGTTTAAACCGAACTTATATACAGTAAGCTCTCTGATACCTTATAAATTGACCTATTACATTCCAGAAGTTGACCTATAACACTCTCCTATATTCAAGGTGTCACTCAAGCCTTCATGTTGTGTGTTCTTGGAACTTTGTATCTGTCAAAACAAATTTGATTTTCTCCTATTACTGTCTCATATCAATTTGATTCTTAATCCAGCTAGAAGGACCTTGAAGAGCAGAGGAAATTCTTCCTCCCGACAAGATTCAGCTGTAATCCCAGTTCCATGACTGTGATAGTGTCCTTTATTATTTTTTTTAATGAAAACCTTTTAACATGGTTTTAGATTTACAGAAAAAGTACAAAAATAGTACAGAGGATTTCCATATGCCCAGCTTCCTTTGTTATTGATGGTTGCAAATGACCGTTCCATTGTCACTGTAACAGGGTGATGTTGTAAAGACGAATAGAAGTGAGGCATGAGGCATGCTTTTATTTACGTTGGGGGCCAAACCTGATCTCCCTGGTGTTAAGGAGCAGAGAATGGCCCCCATCAAAGGCACAGTGAGATTATATGGACAGAATACGTCATTATTTAGTTCACCAGTTACATTCACAGCATTCTTTGGTAGCCAGTTACATTGTAATACACCTCAAGAGACAGTGACTAGGTGACTTTCACCTGTTGACCTTGCCTTTGACCATGTCTTAGTAAAAGGGGTGGGGGAGAGTTTTGCAACCTAACTTATCTACTAGTGTAATGCCCAAAATGCAGTATCCTCAACGGCCAGAGACCACAAGGGAGACCGAGGCACGCATGCAAAGGCAAAGGGCTTTATTGCGGGCTTATAAGCTCGGGCTCACAGACTTCACCAGCACAGTGGATCCGTGCTGAGAGCCCCAAACAAGGGCTGAGTAGGGTTTATATGGGATTTGGGAAGAGGGAGTTACAAGAAATTGTGACATAGGTACAGTGATCCGATCATAATGGTACAACAGTATTGGCAGCAGCTTTAACCATACGCATTGTTCAGAGCGTTCGTTACTTTTGGCGGGACCCAGTCACAATATTTAGAGTAGTTTTGAAATTAACCAATTACAGAGCGAGCCCAGGGTCTTGTTCAGCGACTAACGGGTTAACTTTAACATTAGGTAACAGGGTCCTATCTAAAGTTCCTATCTGCAGGCCTCTCCTTAAGGAATGTGGGGAAAGGTAGCTGGCCTTTCCTGATTGGATACCGCAAGGTGGTCTCTCCTGCTCTAGGCAATGTGTAACTGCCTGATAGTTTTGGGGAAACTGAAACTTAGGCCTTGTAGTTCAGAGGGGAAACTTAAAGCCTGTCATGGCATCTGTTTGGTTTAGCCTTACACTAGCAGGAGGGCGTTGTTACAGAAGCGAGATAAGGCGATTAGTAATTAAGTCGAACTTATAAACAGTAAGCTTTCGGATATAAGTTGACCTATTACATTCCATAAGGTGACCTATAACAGTCACAATTAATGAACCACTTGTTGATAAATGTGTTAGCTGAAGTCCATACTTTATTCAGCCATACTTAAGTTTTTTCCTAATGCCTTTTTCGTTCCAGAATCCCATCCAGGATATCACACTACATTCAGTCACCATGTATCCTTAGGCCGCTGTTAACTGTGACAGTTTCTCAGACTTTGCTTGTTTTCTGATGTCTTTGAGAGGTTTTTTTTTTTTTATGTTTTTTATTTATTTTGAGAGACAGAGACCGCGGAAGCAGGGGAGGGTCACAGAGAGAGGGAGATACAGAATCCAAAGCAGGCTCCATGCTCTGAGCTGTCAACACAGAGCCCGACGTGGGGCTTGAACCCACGAACTGTGAGATCATGACCTGATGACCTGGGCTGAAGCTGGACGCTCAACAGACTGAGCCACCCAGGCGCCCCTGATGCCTTTGAGAGTTTTGAGGGTTGGGTATCCTGTAGAATGTTCCTCGATTGGGTTTGGTCCGATATTTTTCTCATGATTAGACTAGAGTTATTTATTTTGGGGAGGGAGGCCAGAGAGTTCCATTCTTCATCACATTATGTCAAGGCTCTATCCTTTCAGGATGACTGGCACTGTTGATGTGTTGACCTTGATCACCTGGTTGAGGCAGTGCTTGTCAGGATGCCTACTGTAGATTTACTCCCCCCTCCCCCACACTGTATGTTTTGGAAGAAAGTCACTATGTGCAGCTGTCACTTAAAGAGTGGGGGGTTATGTACCCTCTCAGTGAGGGTGGGGTAGCTACGTAAATTATTTGAAATCATTAGCAGATTTGTCTCTTCTCCCCTGTTTGTATATTTATATCAGTATGGACTTGTGGATAGTTATTTTATAGTTTAGGTCTAATCTAGTACCACTTTATTTATTTTGTTATTCAAATTGCTACATCTTTGGCCATTGGGGCCATTTACCTTTGGTTCCTGTGTCCCTTTTACATACTCCCATCATTGCGGGATTTAAGTAGGTTTCGTTTTTTTGGGGGGGGGGGGTTGTGGGTTTTTTTGCACTTCTTACTTGCTGGCCCTGGAAGCTAGTCCAGACTTACCTTATACATTTCCTGCCCAAGGCCTAGAAGCAGCCATTTCTCCGAGGAGTCTTGGCTCATTTTATGGGGGAATGGTAATAGAAACCGAGGTCTGTGAGCCAGGTATGCTTGCTGCTGCTGTGGCGTGGTTGTTTGTAGGCCAAGGAAATGTGCGAATGTACTGACCAGTGTATGAACGCATTTTTATAGTTATTTCTGTATATAACCATCTGTATTGATGTAGATTTCACTCAACTGAGCTTATCCCAATGTCTCCAACCCTAATTCATTGCCATATGGATCATTCCAGCCTTCTCACTTGTTTGCCTGTAACCTCCCACTGTGGCAGTGGCGGACGTGGATAGTGGCTTCAGGATTGGTAGCCTGTTACCTGTGCGACCCAGTTTTTATTAGCTGGTGCAGTGTTAACGTACAGTTCCTCTGCCTTTGGTCTTACAGATGCCACCATTTCCAGAAGTACTTCAGGGCAGCAGCTCACCCCTTCACAGAGGTCGTTTCTCCCATTTGTTATACCGTTGGACTGAGGTGCCACCTTTCACATTCATCCTGGGATCCTTGACATCCTGAATAACTTTTTACATTTGCATACATTAATATTGACTCTTTGTGCTGTAAAGTTCTGTGAGTTTTGACAAAGGCAAGGAGCGCATCGTGCGTTCAGTTACAGTGTCACACGGAGTAGTTTCTCTGCCGTAGAAGGAGTCCCCTGGGCTTCACTGCGCCCTCCGTCTGTTCGCCGTGGTCCACGGAGCCGTGCAGCACGCGGCCTTTCACGCTGCCTCCCGTCGCTTAGGAAAACACATTTAAGGTCCAGCCATGCTTCTGCCTGGCTCTGCAGCCCATCGCTTTTTATTGTGGAATAACATTCCACCATTCAGTCCTAGGGATACGCTCTGGATGGTCTGTCCATTCACCTATCGAAGGACATCTTGTTTGCCTTCTGTTTCTGACGATCGTGACAAAAACTGCAACAAACATTTATGCGTGACTTTTGTGTAGATGTTTTCAGGTCAGTCGAGTACGTACCTGGGAGGGTGATTGCTGGGTCGCACGACAGGAGCGTGTAGCTGCACAAGCTGGCAGACTGTCCCCGGAACAGCTGCTCCGTGCTGCACTCCCACCAGCAAGTGAGAGCTGCGCTTGCCCCACAGCCTCGCCAGCAGTCGGCAGCGCCAGTTTGCAGAATTTTAGCCATTCTGGTGTGTGTGTTGTCGTAGCTCGATGTTTGCGTTTGGGGCGGCACCTTTCTTAATTCCTAGGTCCTGGATATTGAACACAGTAGTAAGGAGCACTTCATTTTTTTATTTGTTTATTGTGTTGAAAGAATGAGCGAGTGAAATATTTTATTCAGTTACCAAAGGACTTGAATGTGCACCAGCTTCCTAGGTTTCTCCTCTTTGAGGGAACAAGTTATCTCCGCTCTGCTTTCGCCACTGCTGTGCCGTGGGCACCGGCAAGCGTGCCGGGGAAGGGGAAGCACTGGAATCGGGAGGAGGTTCCTGGGTGTGTGGGAAGAGCTGGGAAGCCGGCCTGTTCGTTGTGGGCGGAGCCCTCCGCTACACTGTTTTTGAAGCCTTTTGTGGGCTGTGTAATAAGAGCTTGAGACCTCCACAAGAGCGTCATCAGCCCCATGGTAAATGCCAGGGACATCGCGCCGCCACGGTGGCAGACTCAGGGGGGAGCACATAAAAAGCAGTGAGGCCCAGTTGATGGGGCGTTGGGCTCTCTTTATAGATGCTCCCAGACCTTCTTCACAAGGCTGAGACCCACCTGCCAGCCGTGGTGGAGCGGCTCTGTGACCCACCCTGTGTGCCAGGACATGGCATGAGGGGCTGACGGACACAAGGACCCTTTCTGGCCCCTCGCTCTACTGTGCAGGAACAACTACAGCTGGCCCTTGAACAGCATGGGTTTGAAATGCATGGGTCCACCTAGACATGGGTTATTTTTACAGCACAGCACTATAGATGATTTTCTTAATACTGTTTTATTCTCTTTGCTTTATTTATGGTAGGAATACAGTACGCAATGCACATAATGTACAAAATATGTTAATGGACTATTTTGTTATTGGTAAGGCTTCTAGTCAGCAATGGACTGTTTGTAGTTATGTTTTGGGGGAGTCAAGAGTTATACAAGGATTTTTTTACTGTGGGAGTGGGGGATTGGTGCCCCTAAGCTCGGCATTGTTCAAGGGCAAACTGTAGTTCCTAATTGTTCCTCAGTGCTCCTCCATTTTTATTTATTTTATTTTATTTTTTAACTTTCTTAATGTTTTATTTATTTTTGAGAGAGAGAGAGTATGTGTGTGAGCAGGGGAGGGTCAGAGAGAGAGGGAGACACAGAATCCAAAGAAGGCTCCAAGCTCTGAGCTAGCTGTCAGCACAGAGCCTGACTCGGGGCTTGAACCCACGAACCATGAGATCATGACCTGAGCTGAAGCCGGACGCTTAACCAACTGAGCCACCCAGGCGCCCCATTGCTCCTCCATTTTTAAAGTGCCCTTTGGTTCTCTGGGTGAATTTGTATGTCTCTAATCAAATGTCGTGTGATTATAGGATCCAGTCAGTCCCAGGAGCAGCCATCCAGTAGCTCTGAGGAAGCGTCTGGAACAGAGGAGGAGGAGGAGGAGGAGGAGGAGCCCAGCTTCATCATGGGACGATGACAGTGTTTGCTTCAGCGGCTCTCTGCGGCCCAGCCCGTGCTCTGACCAGGGCTTCAGGAAACCTCCACCCAACACGAAGGAAAAGGAGTCTGTGTTTCAACTCAGTTTCCCTCCCTGCACCTTGCTGGAGAGAAGCAAGTGGGAGCCCCTCCCGAAGGTTCCCAGCCCCGCCTGTCAGCAGGACTCCAAGCCTGTGGGACGGGGAGGACTGTCTCTTGGACACTCGGGGCCCTGCCGAGCGGAGTGCATTCATGTTCCTGCTGAGGGGAGATGAATCACCTTCCGCTTCTCATCCCTGTTCTGATAGTTGGACAGTGATGAGTTTAGGCTGGTTTCTGTGAAAGAAATGTTTAGTAAAGAACATAAATATTTTAGGTTTTGTTCAGACCTGTGAGATGTTGTTCGGAAGCAGCAGGGAAGGCTGGGAAATGGTGTGAAAGGGATGGTCCGGTAACATGGACCTGTTCTTCAGGCTGAAGGAAATGGCCTTGGCTCTGGGGCCAACAGCGCACTGCAGGGTGCTTGACCTCCCTTTCTCTCAGCTGAGGGGCAGACAGTACGCCGTAACGCGTGCTGCCGCCCGCCGGTTTTTCCACAAGTGTGGGCCAGGAAGCCCCGCATGTGTGCACAGGGAGGTGTGGGGCCTAAGGTGGGGCCGCGCTGCGGGAAGGGCAACCTGGTGTGTGTGAGGGAGAGAAAAAGAAGCAGGCTGAGGATCCAGGCTGGGCTGGGCCAGAAGAGAGTTTGGGGGTCCCCGGCCCAACTAGAAGGGGATGGGGATTGGCCAAAACCTGCATCTTCATCCTGCAGGAAAGGGGGGGGGCTAAGTAAAGTGGGAGGGGGCCAGCGGAGGGGGACAGAGATGGTTTAACTGAAAGCCTTTCCTCACTGGATTATTTATCTCCCAATTCCAAGTTTCTAAGTCTATTTTGTGCCTTTTATGGAGTTTGATAGAATTAAGGATATGGTGGTTTTGAGTGAAGGGAAACTAAGAAGTATTCTACTTGTTTTTCATTTCTCTGGTATGGATCTTCCTGGCCCCACCCTGAGCCAGGTGACATCTGTGATAACTTGTGTCCTTTAAGCAATTCAAGTCGCAGGAATTTTTCTTTCCCAGGGAGCTGAAATGGAAAATCAGCCCTAATAAATCAGCACCCCCGTGGCTGTACGTTTTGGAACCTGTGTTTCTCCCGTCAGGGACTGGCCGGCTAGTTGTGTGCTGGCTTCTCGTTCTCCTGTCCTTGAACTGTTGGTTTCCTTATCTCCCCACAAGATGTGTGTCACAACTCTCGCTTTGAATCTACAGCCTGGATCTTGTGGGTGTTCACTTGCCCTGGAGGCTGTCGAGGGTGCCAGAGCTTGGAGCCCGAAGACCAAGTATTGCGGTTCTGACGCCGCCTCTGCCCGGTGCACCTGACTCAGAGCTCAGGGACACACCAGGGCAGATCGTGTGGGACGGGGCGGCACATGCCAGAACAGATGGCAGGTGTCAGGCTGGAGGTTTATGTTTTTGTACCTTTACTGCATTTCAGAAGAGGATGTTTAGGTAGGAAATGACTGTAGCAATTTCTGGTGATTTTTTAGGGGCTGAATGACTTGGTCTTCGGGGTCTTGTTTAAGAAAACAGAACAGTTAGGTGTCATCATTGAGAAGGGAGTGGAAGATACAGAGAGACTCCCCCCCTCAAAAAAGCCATGCTGAGGGGGAATCATTCAGTAATAATGTCCTCGTTAATTGGCCTGTGGGTGGAGAAAAATCAAATTGATCGACAGAGGTGTGCATAACTTGGTCATTTCAGGAAACCTCACGTATAAGAATTCTGACTTCCTCCCCAAACTCTCATTGAGCACTGTGCGAGAAAGCTCTGGGCCAGGCACCGTTACTTGTGTTAGAATACTTTGTCCTCCCATTAGATGGCCTTACAGCTTTACCAGACAAGATCGATAAACACAGAGAGGTCTGGAAACTTGCCCAGGTCCCCCAGCAAGCAGGTAGTAGAGCTGGCATTTGAACCCCAGCAGTGTGACTCCAGAGCCCACCGTTCTAGCCGCTGCACCACAGGTCAGTGCTGCTCAGGATGCGGGGGCGGCGCTGGCGGGTAGCTCAGACCTGATGGCGAGGGGTGCCCGGCTGCTGCTCTTTCAGTGCCAGAGCTGCAGGCTGATGACCTCTCTTCAGGAAGCTCCGGGCATGTGCCACACGATTATATCTCTTAGTTTTAAATATAGTTGCCCCTTACTGCTCCCCAGGTTCTGTTTGTGAGCTCACCTGCTCTCTGACACTGATCTGCAACCCCAAGATCAGCGCTCGTGGTGCCTCGTGGTCCTTTGCAGGTGTGCACAGTGGGGAGAAGTCAGAGTTGCCTGACGCACTGCTCCCAGCCAAGTTCAGGAAAAAGCAGCGCTCTTCCTTCTTGTTCAGCTCAAACACCTCTTATTTAGTAACAAGGTTTTTTTGCTTTTTCTTGACTTTCCTTTTTTTTTTTAAAGCAAAACTATGTTTATTTTATTTAAAATTTTTTTTAACATTTATGTATTTTTGAGAGAGAAAGAGCGTGATCAGGGGAGGTTCAGAGAGAGAGGAGAGAGAGTCGGAAGCAGGCTCCAGGCTCTGTGCTGACAGCTCAGAGCCTGACGCAGGGCTTGATCCCACGGACCGTGAGATCATGACCTGAGCTGCAGTCAGTCGCTTAACTGACTGAGCCACCCAGGCGCCCCGGTTTTGCTATTCATAATGTGGCCCCGAAGCATAGCGCCAGAAGTGTATCGTCTGGTGTCCTAGCACAAGAAGGCTTACATAAGCTTTGTCCAGGCACAGGTTGCAGTGCTGTTGGCTGCAAGTGCATCATTAATGAGTCAGTACAAACGAGAGCTGCTTTATTTTTATCTTTTAAAGATTTTATTCTTAAGTAAGCTCTACATCCAGTATGGGGCTCGAACTCACAACCTCAAGATCGAGTTGTGTGCTCTACCGGCTGAGCCAGCCAGGCACCCCCCACAGGAGTGCTTCTGAACAAACACACACAAAACAAGCTTCTGTGCTGATCGGTTGATGTGACCAAGCCCTGTGTTTCCCCAGACGGCAGCAGCTCAGCAGTCGCTAATTAACGCTCAGCGCTCACAGTGACTCTGCAGAACAGACTGCCGGGAATGATGAGAGCTGGCGGCACGTGTGCCGAGCGTGAGCGAGCCTGGGCTTCCAGAGAGCGGTGTTTCCTAACACGGGGTTGGACTTGACTAGTGTATTCCCCGTGTGGACGGTACTTACCTCACTGGGCATCCGGAGCACAACTCCTCAGCCCCATTTGGAACGCAGGACCATAGGTGTCACCTGGTTACCGTCACCCCCCACCCACCCCTAGGTCTTCCCAAACAGGCTCACCTCCACCATCTAAAAGGTGCTTTTACGTGTTCTCTCCCAGCCCTCCCCCTTCCGCAGGTAGCTCTCCTAGAGCAGAGAGTGTGGGAGTTCAGGCCAAGTCCTCGTGAACCGGCCCTGCTCGCCCTCCAGGTACCCATCCTGGTGCCACCTCCCTGTCCTTGGAGCCACTGGCCCCCTGCCCTCCGCTCCACCCCAGCAACCACAAGCAGTTCTGGGGTCTCCCATTTCCGGCAACAGCAAAGCTCCAGCTCCAAGTTTTTCACCTACCACCCCATTTATCTCCTCCCTTCTCAGGCCAGCTCCCAGAGTTCTCTGTGTTTGCTTCTGTCTCTTCAAGGTTTCACCCCCAAACTGAAAGCCTTCGGTTTTGCCACATCCAGCCCATGGAGGCATCGAAGGCTGAACTCAGCGTGCCTGGCAGTACCACCTCCTGCCTTTCTTCTGCCTTTCCTTGGCTTGCTTCTCCTCTCAAACTCTAAATGTTAGGATGACCCAGGCCTGAGGAGATCCTAATCTGACCCGGGGCTTTAAATACCATCCTCACTGATGTCTTCTGGGTTTGTGGTTTCAGCTTCCCTTTGGAGCCTCAGCCCGCGTCCATGCCCCCACTCCCCTCACCCTTGCCCTGCCTCTTCCTGTGCTGTCAGGCCTCAGCTTTCTGCCCACCCTGTTCTGTTCCATTCTCTTCCTAGCATCCGTGTCTTGTTTACTGGTCTGCACCCTGCCACACCAGCACTCCTCCGCTCCCAGCTCAGCTCTGAGCACCGAGAGAATGAGGACCTGCCTGTTCTGTCCTCTGCTGTACCTCTAGCTCCAGCACAGTGCCTGGGACCCCACGGGCACTCGATAAATGTGGGGTGACGGAGCCGATCTGTGACTAAAAGCAGGCAGGGAAACTGCTCATACCAGAAAAGTGGCCACTATAGCAGGAAGAGCCTGAGCAGGTACACACAGTTGTGTCTGCTGGAGGCCGCTGGTGCCATGACCCAGGCCGCAGCGGAGCCCGCCTCCCACATCAGGCTCCCTGGCCACGCCCCAGAGGGCACTGCGTGGCAGCTCAGGCATTTGGGACAGGCACCCCAGCAGATTCTGCCGTGGACCCCTCTTCCTTCAGAGACACTGGTTTAACCTGTCAAGGACTGTTGCTAGCTTACTCGCCTGTTTTCAACATTTATCTTTTTGGAAAAAGCCCGTTATTCAATTGAGTTAGAGGAGTGATGTTGCTTTTGGGAATAGGAATATCGATGAATCAGTTTCCGGGCTGCACGGAAGGAGAGCTGTGAGGGCACCGCTTCCTTTGGCAGCAGTTGGAAACAGGTGTGCCTTCTCCTCCCCCCCTGCCCCCCTGGAAGCTTATTTATGTTTAGTCTTTGGCATACTTGACTACAGTGAGCTACAATCACCATATTTTAATACTTACTATATTTCAGTAAAGAGAACACCCCGGTGCAAGTCCTGAGTCACTTTTCTTTTTCTACAGAAAAAGAGATGTTTGTTGAATGCGACTAAAAGCCTAATCTGAAGGATTCCTGAGTGTACTTGGCTCAGCAATGGGGATGGCGGTGAGCAAGACACAGGCCTTGCCTTTAAGGAGCTCCAGGTCTGATAAGAGACAAGAAAAAGGTCAGCACAGGGTACAGCATGGCATGTGACCCAGGCCTTAGGGATGAGAGCAGGGCTGCGCTGAGCTCCTGGGTAGCCCAGTAATGCAGGAGTTCTAAGAAAGCAAGCCGAGGAGCAGCTGATGCCCTGGTGTGGCCTCAGTCACTAGGTGAGGGGGACTGGAGTTGATCTAAGGCCTTGGGGAAAACAGAAGGGCCCAGCGGGGGCGGGGGAGAGATGGGAATTTTCCACTTGCAGTGTGGAGATTAGATGGGAAGGGGACAGGTGGAAGGCACTTGCAGTAATACAGAGCAGAGGTGACAAGGGCCTGAATTAGTCTGAGACCTGTGGAGACAAATGGGAGACTTCACAGGACTGGATGGGGACAGGAGGAATCGTTACTGACAGCAGATCTGTAAGGTCACCAGCTGTGTAGCTGCTGGGACTCCCTGACACAGGGGACTCAGGACGTAGAGCATGTGAGGAAAAATGAGGAATTCAGCTGTGAGCGTGGCCAGGTGGGACCCTTGGGGCATGCCCTACCCGGCTGGGGGGGTGACCATTTGGAGTCAACAGGCTCCTTGACACAAAGGGAATAGATGAAACCAGTCAGGGGGAAGTGGAGAGACACCCACATCTAGGGGACAGAAGAGGAGGAGCCTGCACAGAGGTTTAAAAAAAAAAAAAAGAAGTGAAGTCACCAGATCAAAGAAAGAGCGTTGTTTCTAGCAGAAGGAGGGGTGCCCAAAGACAGAAAAGGGCACGGCTGAAACCTGTCCCGTGGCAGCAGCGCGCTGGCAGGTGGCTGCAGCAGGGCGAGGAAGAAGATGGTGAGGACAGCTCACATGAGAAGTTTGGTGTGAAGTGGGGGAACGTGGGGGAATGTGGGGGAACATGGGGGAAGGAGAGGTTAGAAGGCTTCAGGCTGAGTCAGAAAGGAGGCTGGGGGCGAAAAGCGGGTCTCAGCAGAGTCCATCTGAGAACGGGGTGAGAAAGGGCCAGAAAATGAGAGATTCGAACTGAGATCTCATAAAGGGGAGTGGCAAGGACTCGGCCGTAGGAGTCCATGGCCAACAGGACATAACTGTCCGGACTGGTTATGTGGTCCCAGGCAGCCGAGAGGCCATCTGGATGGAAAGACCCAGGGGAGGGGAAAGCAGGGCCACAGTCTTCTCTGAATGAGGGTGTGCGTTGATGGGGAAGACTAGAGCGCGATCGGCCCCCAGGATGTGCCTCGAAGAATTGGTCATTTTCAAGCTGAGGCCTTGGGGGAGGGAGCAACTTGCCATGGCCAAACAGCTAGGGGAAGTCCCAGCCCAGACTGTCACCCAGACATCCCAACTGGTCGCCGTGGGCCTTTCCCTCATTGTGTAACTGGCACTCATCTACCTGTGCACCTGAGGGGCCCCTCCAGCTATCAGGAAGGTAACTTGTGCTTCCTCTCAGCATAGGGCCGGCACCTTCCTTACTCTTCTAGGCGGGGGACAAAAGCCATTCTCTGTGTTGGACTAAGAAGCGGACTCTGAAAAGCACAGGTAATTAGGACTTAGGTTTTCCTTCTGTCCAGGCATGCTGGACAGATGTGCGTGAGGGTGAGGGCATCACTGACTGGTTCTGGAAGCCTTCTGAAGGATGTGCAGTCACATCAGACTCCAAGGGTGAAAACTTAAGCAAGTGACTCGGTTGTGGCAAGAATGTTCATCTGTGATGCAATTACTCTTGTTTACAAAGTGTCTTCTTCCTGTTTTCCACATCATTTTACAATGAGCTATTGCTTTTTAAGGATTTTGCCATGTGAAATTTCGATGATCCCTTTCCCATGGGCCTCTATACTGTGTGCGTGTTTTGGTGGGGGTAGGTGGGTAATCAGACCCTGCAATTTTGCAGTGCCGTGGTGTTTTTAAGTGTCCTCCTGAATGAAAAGGTGTCATTCCGGCTCTCAGAAGTGGCCTCTAAAAGGCGCCTTGAGAGAGAAGTGGATTTGGCCTGACATCTGTTAACCTCTCCTCTTACAATTGTCAGAAAACTTGGACTGGTTGACACGAGTGGAATTTTTCTTTCATTTGGATAAATGTGTCACTGTGGATGCTGTTGTGACAGATGGAAAAACCCTATGTAGGGCATGCAGGAAGGACTGTGAGGGGCCGTCTGGCACAAGGGTTGATACAACCCATCTTGCCTCTTAGTTAATTACTCGTGTGCACTTCCTGTTTGAGTATCTCAGTACAACAGCTCAGCGGACGTCTACCAGGGGCCCAGCGAGTTGCACCCAGCTTAGGACCCCAAGTGTCTCCTCGAGCGTGGGGGGGAGGGGAGGCAGCAGGGTGACACCTGACCAGCCCTGCACGCTCTAGAAGCACACGGTCCATCCTGGCAAGGGGTGTGGCTGCCTGAACGCTTCCCCAAATAGAGCCTTATCTTCCAGCCCTTTCCCTCACTCTAATCTCACACTCGCCCGTCCTGGGGCCTGATAATGGGATACCTGTTCCCTCTCCCCGCATGGTGTGCCCTTCTGGTCCCTCCCCAGCCCTCCACCTGGCCCACAGCCAGTCCTGGGCATCCTTTGCGGCTCACCCTGGGGACTCAGTGCTCCTTTTCTCTATTCGGACCCACACACTCGGGCTGAGCAGGGCTCACCCTGTCCTGGACCTGTGGTCCAGATCCAGGAAGCAGAGAAACGCAGCCACATCGTATGGTTGTCAGGGCCAGGCGCTGTGCGACTGGGGGGGAGAAGAAAGGGGGGGATGGTGAGAGCGAGGAATGTCCAGGCTTCCGGCCCCCTTCGCGGCAGCGCCAATCCGAGTGCGCTGTAGCCCATGGCACGCCCGCCGGGGGAACGGGAGAGATGCGCACCTTTTACCGGTTTCCGCTCCCCGGCTTCCGGCCGGTGGTCCCGGCTAGAGAACCCCGCAGCCGGGGTGTACCCCAGGAGGGGCAGCGAGTCGCACCCCTCCCGTCCAGGCCAGCCAGGTCACGTGGCCCGCAGCGCCCCCAAGGGCCCGCCACGTGACGGCAGCGCGCCGTTGCCCTGGCAGCGGCTGCGGTGGCCCGCCAGGGCGGGGCGGCCCGTGGGGGCGGGGCCGGGGGTGGGGGTACCCGGCGGGACGCACGGAAGGAGGGAGGGGGCAGTGCTCAGCACCCCGGCCGGGCCAAGGGGCCACAGGGCAACACGGCCACGCCGCATGCCACAAGCCTGAGTTGGAGTGGAGCCGGCCGGCAGGCAGGGCAGCTCGGTGAGTGCTCGCCGGAGGGGTTGGCGAAGTGGGGGTGGTTACCCCGCCCTGCTGGGGGACCGGAATTGCAACGGGAGACTCGACGCAGGGGGAGGGGATGGGCTTTCTTCTGGGCTAGTTTGGGATGGGATGGCTGCGGGTTTGGAGGGTGGCCAGGTGACCCTAACCCTAAGGGATCCTCGGGAGGGGTGCGGCGCTCGGAAGACTCGGAAGTCCGGAACAGGGGCCGAGTGCGGGTCCTGCGGCTAGTGAGACTTCCCGATGGGAAGGGACAGAGATGCAGGTGGACACCTCTGGGAGACCCCTGTGGAGACTGCAGCCCCGCCCCGCCCTCGGTCCCCCGCGGGTGTGACAGAGATTCACCATTGCTCATGCCCCAGATGTTTAAAGGAAGTTAAGACAGGCAAACCCCAAACCTACCGCCTAGAAATGTTTCAGACAGGCCTGCCAAGGAAAATAGCTCATCTTTAGAGACTCACCATTATTCTACAAGAGCTTTTTTCTCTGACTGCCCCTTATATGTAAATACAAACCAAAAAAACCTCCGCGAAGTTTAGCCAGTAGGGCATCGTTTGGAGCCTCTGTAACCCGGCAGAGATGTCAGTTTCCATCTTGTCCCACCCCACCCCCACCCCTACCCCAGCCCAGAATGTGAGGACTCTGCCTCTCCTGGGGCAGAGGGAGGAGGCCAGGCAGGAGGTAGGGCACCTGGGCAGGGACGGTTAGGATGGATATGAATCCAGTCCAGCTGCTCCCTTAGCAGGAAGTGGCCTCTCTATCTCCAGGACCCATGGGCCTGCCTCGAGACCCAGGCTCCAAGCAGACAGCCTCCCTGCCAATCGGAGGACATCTGCAGGGCCGAAACTGTCTGGCTACTACCCAGAGACCATTGTCAGCCCTCATTGCCCCCAAAGCCCTCCCTCTCCACCCTCCAACTTGAGCCCAACCCAAGCCTATTGATGGCCCCTGGGCTTCCCTCTTCTTCACCCTGTTGGAGGCGACCAGGCCCTCCTGCCCCTCCAAATCAGCCAGCCATTTCAGCGGGCACCCACCCAGACCACACCGACCCCAGGCTGCTGCCCCTTTCACTAGCTCCTTCAAAGCCCCTGCAGCCTGGCACCGCCAGAGTCCAGCACAGACACACTGCCTGGGCTGCCCGGGGCTCCTCACACTTCCTGAATCCTGCCTTCCACCCACATTTCCCTAATTCCCGCTGCAGCCAGCCTTTCTGCACATCCCTTCCTCTCAGAACCCTCCCATCCAGGAAGCATCTCGTCTCCAGGGAGTTTTGCCAGTGCTGCCTTTATTATGTCCTTGACCCCTATCCTTGCTCCTTAGCAAGGACCTTCTTCCTGCCCAAGACTGTTCCCTTGGCTTTCACACCCCCTCCACGAAAGCAGCATTTAGCTCACGGGGTGAGAATCACTCCCTTATGTTGCTCCCCAACCCTGGGTAGTGAGTTCCTTCAAGGAACTCACAGGATCCTCACCATTTTCATCTTTGATGCCTAAGTACCAAATGCAGTCTGACCTTAAAGCCCAGTTAGTGTCTTTTGGATGGAGAATGGAGAGACAGATATTCTGCAGGGGCAAAGGTTGTGCCTTTCACTTATCCACCCGCCGTTTGCTATCGTCCCCATACCTGTTGGCTTGCTTCTGTTACGTATGGACAAAGAGAAGAGGAAAAGTCAGTTTCCAAATGATGACATTCTAAAGTATTTGGAGCTAACTGATGGATCTGTTAGTGAGCAACGCTTCTTTCAATTTTCCCCAAAGGAAGGGACATTCCAGTGATTGAAGAGCTGGAAGGCAGTGCTGCTGGCCGCAGACGTGGGCTTGGGGGCAGTGACAGGGCTCCCGAGCCAACATTCCTAGAAACGACCTAGTAATTCATATCCCCTGGCAGAAATAGGAGAACCCAGAACTGTTCCCCAGGGTCCTGTTGGCCAACAAAAGCTGTACCTCTGCAGCCTGGTAGAGAGCAAAAAGGAAGGCACCCCAAAAGAGAGTGCTCTTCTCCACCTCCAGGACCTTCCCAGAGAACCCTTTTAGAGATTGGTGTGGATAGATCAAGTTTGGGGCATTTCCACAGCCACTGATCCTGGTAAACACCACCTACACCACCTACCTACCCCCAGCCCTGCTCCCTGGCACCTGGAAACACTGATCTGTTTGTAATGGCCTTAAGTAGGCTTTTTGTGGGGCCTACATGGGCCTGAACATACAAGTTGATATCTGATGCCAAGTGAGCTGCGAGGTGCCGATGCCCTTGAAGTCTGCCCTGCAGATTAATTAGATCCGATCCCGGCGTGCTGCTGCGAGGGCCGGGCCCTTGGGCCACACGAGACCGCCAATCCCCTATTTGGATTAGCGGAGATTGGGGTTTCAAGTCACAAATCTTGACAGATCAGCCCTTCTAATCTTCATTCTGTGTTGCTGTCAAACCTGATACCTACCTGGGATGACCACAGAGGTCTCCGGTCCCTGTTTCTCTGTAAAATGTGCTCATGTCAGTGGATGGATTCAGTTCTTCCTTTTGCTCAAGGCTTCCAGTGCAGCCTGGATGTGGCTTTTCCTTCAGTTACATAAACCAAAGTATTTCTTCAGGTGAACTGCACTGATTAAAATTTAAATTGGATTTGATAAATTAACCGCTGCTTGGAATTTTTTTCTTTTTTCCTCGTGGCTGGACCTTCGACACTGAAAAGCGGTTTTGAGTCTTTGGGTCTGTTATTTTGTTGAAGAGCCTTGTAAAGGGGCGGGGGGATGTCCCGCATCTGAAAATGCACCAGGTCAGAAAGTTCAGATGTCATGCTCAGGATCACACAGTAGAATAAAATCCAGGCCTAGCAACTGGGTCCGGGGGTCTCTGTAAATGCTATAGCTCCCTATTCCCTGAAGAAAGCAACAGATTAGAGGATTCCTTAGGTGCTTTAGGGCTGACCTTAGAATTCCTCACCCACAAACCACATTTGACTGGAGCCTTTCTGATGTAGGGATGGAAGGTCAGAAGCGCACTCCTGACCCTGTTCCCCCCCAGATGGTCCCCACGATCCTGTGTTAGGGATCAGGGCCCCGTATTCCCACCACCCCGTGTCAGGTGTATACAGCAGGTCCCAGAGAAGGCTAACTTGCTTGGCTTCCGGCTTCTCCAGGTCCCGGGAGCCCTCCGGGATGCCTGAGAGCGTCTGCCTCCTGCCTCCAGCCTGGCTCCCACCATGAGCACCGAGCTTAACGTGCCGGCGGACCCCTCCACCCCCGCCTGCTCTGAACCTGGCCACAAGGGCATGGATTACCGGGACTGGGTCCGCCGCAGCTACCTGGAGCTGGTCACATCCAACCACCACTCTGTGCAGGCGCTGTCCTGGAGGAAGCTGTACCTGAGCAGAGCCAAGCTGAAGGCCTCCAGCCGGACCTCAGCCTTGCTGTCGGGCTTCGCCATGGTGAGTGCTGACATGTGGTGGGGAACGCGGCCTGCGAAAGGACTTTTGCTGTCGAGATCCTGTGATGCTTCAGGGAGTGAAGCACTCCCTCTGGGACCCCCTGGCAGTCAGGCTGGCTGCCAGGTATGGGCCCAAGCAGTTAGTTACCTGGCAAGGAACTCGAGGGTAATTGAAATAGCTTCAGTGTGCAGGGAGAGAGGTACCCCTGTGTGCCCCCACCTCGGGCAACACTCAAGACTTTGGGGATCTGAAGGCTTTGAGCAGGACTCTGGGATCTCTGGGGGTTCGCTCAGTTTGGCCCAGCTCAGGACGCAAATGCCCCCCAAGTGTGGCAGCCAGCTCCCCCTGGCTGCCGGGCTGCCGCTTTCCTTCTGAGTCATTTCCCAGCGCAGGAGTCGGTCCCAGGCCAGACCGCGGGCCCTGAGAAGGGCCAGGCCACCTGTTGACTCCAAAGCCCCTGACTCACAGCCCTTCAGGGAATTGGCTCAGAAGGCGAAGATGCCAGGCCTCAGAGTGAGAACACGGCTGGGGGGTGGGGAGGGGCACCCCTCTTTCTTCTCTGTTAGATGGAAATAATTTTTTTCTTTAATGTGAAAACAATTGTTATTTTTCCAAAGCCAGAGCCGGTAAAGCGGCAGCACAGAAAATAAGCTCTCAGTGAGCCACTGTGGCCATTCCTGTGGCAGGGGCCTGCTCACTCACTAGCACAGGCCACCCTTGGAAAACAGACCTGTGTAGTCAGGATCTGATGGAGGTCACCAAGCTTAGGGGCAGTAAATTTGGGTTTAGGTCTGTAGTTTATTTTTTTATTTGTTTTTAAGTTTTTTCCAAATATGTATTTATATTTGAGAGAGAGGGAGGGAGACAGATCGCAAGTGGGGGAGGGGCAGAGAGAGAGGGAGACACAAAGTCTGAAACAGGCTCCAGGCTCTGAGCTGTCAGCACAGAGCCCAACACAGTGCTGGAACTCCAAATGGTGAGATCATGATCTGAGCCAAAGTCAGTTGCTTAACCAACTGAGCCACCCAGGTGCCCCTTTTTAATTTTGTTTTTTAAAGCATACTTCTATGTCTATTATCGAGAGAGAGAGAGAGAGAGAGAGAGAGAGAGAGAGAGAGAGAGAAAGATAGAGGGCGCGGGCACACGTGAGCGGGGGAGGGGCAGAGAGAGAGGGAGACACAGAATCTGAAGCAGGCTCCAGGCTCAGAGCTGTCGGCACAGAGCCCGACACGAGGCTCAAACCCATGGACCGTGAGATCGTGACTTGAGCCGAAGTCAGATGCTCAACTGACTGAGACAATCAGGTGCCCCTCTTTTTAATTTTTTTAATGTTTATCTATTTTGAGAGAGAAGGAGAGAAATCAAACACGTGAGTGGGGTTGGAGCAGAGAGAGACAGAATTCTAAGCAGGCTCCATGCTGACCGTCAGCACAGAGTCTGATGCGGGGCTCCATCCCAGGAACCGTGAGATCAGGACCTGAGCCAATAGTAAGAGTCAGACACTTAACCGACTGAGCCAGCCAGGCACCCCTAGGTGAGTAGTTTAAAGCAAAGGCTTTATTTAGGTGGTGTGTTGTATTTATTTATTTATTTATAACGCAACGTCTAAAGCATACAATCATATAGTGCACAACTTTGGCCTATAGTTATTTTCTTCCTGTGGTTTCCATCACATGCAAAAGATAGAATGTTTTCTCAAGCTTAATTGTACGGAATGCGGGTGAGAAGTTTAAACCACACTACGAAGGCTTGTTTTCCACACGGCAGAAGAATCCTGGTCTCACGTTGTGTTGTCTGGGCCGCACTTAGGTTTGTAACTCTGGAAAACACTGTGGGAAGCACTGCGTGACGTGATGCAGCAGGACGTTTCCTTTGTGTGTGGGGCCCGGGTCTCAGAAGTCACTTCCTGTCTGCGGCTGTCTTTTAGACCCCCGCCTTCCCAACACTCAGGTCTCCAAACTTAGAGAAGCTTCTTCCCCGGCCAGCGAATGGCTCACCCAAGTTGAAGCCTCCAGAACGACTTGTTTAAAACTGGAAAACAGGCCCTGTGCATAAGGTTCTAAAACCAAGGCCGAATCCTGGAGGATCAGTCTGAGACCTCCCGGCTGCCCGCAGGGGTACGAAGTGGTCTTAGGTTGAAAACAGTGACCGAGAAGACCAGGTGGGAGGGCCTGGATATGTGCCACCAGGTGCTGTCTGGCCTTAGCTTGGCAGTGCCATGTGTCACACTTGCCGGTGATCAGTCGTTCATGCCTTCAGCGTTTATGGGGCGTCTCCTCTACCAGCAATGCTTCCTGAAGCAGCCTGGGATACGCTTCAGAAGCCATGTGGGGCCCTTGCCTTCTTTTCTAGAAGGTTCCTCTCATGGAGGCCACCACGGCCTAAAACGCACCAGAGATTCAGTTGTGATGGTGAAAACTAGAAAGCAGCAGGAACAGAGTGGCATCAAGAGCAGGGCTGGGGAAAGCAGCTGTGGGCCCCCCTGACTGACCAGACTAACGCACCTGAGGGCACCAGGCGATGGTGTGGGCAGCAGGGCAGCTTGGGAGAAAGAAGACCAGCATGGGTCACCAGCCAGAGCTTCAGCTGTGGAGCCCATGGCTGACCAAGGGCAGGGACGAGAAAGTGAAAAGAGGCGGTTTGCTGGGTGGAGGCCCCTCCCTCTTACGTTTCCCCTGATTAGAGTTGCAGAGCTCGGCTTTTGCCCAACAGCGAGCACTTGGGCCTAACCTTAAGCCCATTTCTTCATGTTTATCCTGCTGCTAACACAGAACCGGTGAACCGCAGCCCCCTCATAAAATCTTTGCATAAACACATTGAAAAATGGCCTTTTGGCCTTTTCTCTCCGTAAGGCAGAACACAACTGCTTTCCTACATGCAGGCCCCATAATTATCTTCATTTCTTGCCTCAGTGCTCTCTGTGTTCTACAACATCCTTTTGTTAAGCCAAGTCCTTGGTGGTAACAAGACTGGCCCGGGTTCCAGGGATCATGGAGAAAAGCCCACCTCCTCAACTCGTAGCCTCTGGCAACCGTATGGAGCTGTGATCGTTTCTGAGTTTTGTTTAGCTGTGGTCCACTGAGACTGCCGTATCTTCTTTTTACTGACCAAATGTTCCATCTCTGCCAAAAAGATGCATCTCTCACTCTAGGAGGCGGTACTTGCTAGAAGTTGTGAAGTCCTCTTTCTTGTAAAATTGGAAAGACAGGATGGCTTAGATCCAGGAAGTAGACACAGTGGGTGGAAAGGCCTTCCTCTGTCCACCTTCTTTGACTGGCCTGGTTTCTTACCTGTGGGTACCTGGGAGAAGGCCCTTGGTGGGCCCTGGAGTCCTGGCCAGGCCTGGACTGTGCCATCCACTGGGGGAGGTCCTTGGTGCTGAGGGGCAGGGGAGTGCCAGGCCACAGAAGGAGAAGTTCTCGGAGCCTGGGTCTGCCCTCGGGGACGTGGGGCAGGGCCATGTTGCCCAGCATGTAGTGTGAACGCGCCTGTGGTGAGCAGGTGCTGCCTCACCTGCTGTAGACATTCACGACTACACAGCTAGGCTGGGCTTCTGGCTCCCTCTGTGTGTCTGTATTGCCTTTTATTTAAAATTAGCGTATGGGGTGCCTGGGTGGCTGAGTTGGTTAAGTGTCCAAATTTGGCTAAGGTCATGATATCGTAGTTCGTGAGTTCAAGCCCCACGTCAGGCTCTGTGCTGACAGCTCAGAGCCTGGAGCCAGCCTGCTTCAGATGCTGTGTCTCCTTCTCTCTCTGCCCCTCCCCCACTCACTCTCTGTCTCTCAAAAACATTAAAAAAAAGTTTTTAATTAGTTTTGGGGCACCTGGCTGGCTCAGTCAGTAGAGCGTGTGACTCGATCTTGGGGTCATGGACTATAAACACTGAGGGGGGAACACCTGGGTGGCTTAGTTGGTTAGGCAGGCGTCTGACTCTTGATTTCAGCTCAGGTCATGATCTCATGGTTCGAGGTTTCAGACCCCACCATGGGTTCTGTGCTGACAGTGTGAAGCCTGCTTGGGATTCTCTCTCCCTCCCTCTCTGTTCCACCCCCATTGTGCTCTCTCTCTCTCAAATGAAAAAAAATTTTTTTTAATAAAAAAATAGTTTTATTTTATCACAGTGAGTATGTGCACGCAGTTGAAAACCGAAGTGCCGCTGCAGGGCACCAGCCCCCCCCAGCAGCCCTCCCCCGGCCTCCTGCAGCGCCTCCAGCCCCAGGTTCTGGAAAACTTTCTCCGGACTCCATGGAGCTATCTCGGGCATCACCTACTGGCCTGGGCTTCCTGTGGTTGATGACTCAGCTCTTCTCTCGGCCCAGCCCCCTGCCCACAGCCTCCCCGCTTTACCATTGCCCTCATTTTTGTTCCCATTCCGGGCCTTTGAGATGCGGGCTTCTCCCCTGGGGCTTCTGGGGCTGTGAGCCGCACCCTGTGGCCTGTGTCTGGGCCTGCACCTCCCTGTCTAGAGACCTGAAGAGCCTCGGTGATTTCTTTTTTTTTTTTCTTTTTTACTTTTTCAAAGGTTAGCTCTTAGTTTTTGAAAAATAGCCATTGTCTTGAAGCCACCTATTCCAGGGGGGAGGGTGGCCTGGGGTCACCCTGGGTCAGAGATCGGTACCCCAGCACACTCTGTGTTCTGGGCTGGGAAGGCCTGCGGCGGGGGGGAGGGTGCTGAGCCCCACCACTCCCCACCCTGGGCTTGAGCTTCCCCTGTACTTTCTAGATTCTTCCTTAGTGAGATGCCCTTTAGCTCCTCAGAAAGCAGGAGAGTTGGGAGTCTATGGACAGCGAGGTGGGCGCCCCGGCCCAGCCTCTCCCGCTCTGCATTGCAGGTGGCCATGGTGGAGGTGCAGCTGGAGACGCAGTACCAGTACCCGCGGCCGCTGCTCATCGCCTTCAGCGCCTGCACCACGGTGCTGGTGGCCGTGCACCTGTTCGCCCTGCTCATCAGCACGTGCATCCTGCCCAACGTGGAGGCCGTGAGCAACATCCACAACCTCAACTCCATCAGTGAGTCGCCGCATGAGCGCATGCACCCCTACATTGAGCTGGCCTGGGGCTTCTCGACCGTGCTGGGGATCCTGCTCTTCCTGGCCGAGGTGGTGCTGCTCTGCTGGATCAAGTTCCTGCCCGTGGACGCGCGCCGCCAGCCCGGCCCCCCGCCCGGCCCTGGCGGCCACACAGGCTGGCAGGCCGCGCTCGTGTCCACCATCATCATGGTGCCCGTGGGCCTCATCTTTGTGGTCTTCACCATCCACTTCTACCGCTCGTTGGTGCGTCACAAAACCGAGCGGCATAACCGCGAGATCGAGGAGCTGCACAAGCTCAAGGTGCAGCTGGACGGGCACGAACGCAGCCTGCAGGTGGTGTGAGGTGCGGCGCCCCGGGCGCAGGCCAGCAGCGCCCTCCCCCGACACCCGCCCCGGGAGCCAGCGATGAGCGCCTTGCCTTCCGGGGAGCATCACACAAGGGAATGTGGGGACTCCCGGCAAGGCTGCCTAGACGCTGCCCGAGAGTTCCAGACCGAAGTCTGTTTCATATCAGAACACCTGGCTCCCACAGAAAGTGGAAATTTGTCATTAAAAAGAGAGACTCTGTTGCCAAGAGCTGGGAGGAAAAACAAAAAACAAAAAACTGAGTCCTTGGGCCTGGGGATTCTCTGCGGCAGGGGACAGGGCTCCAGGTGGCACCCAGGCGTCACGGGCAAGAGCAGTCTGAGACACGTGGAACTGGTGGCCTGCAGAGGTGGGGAGAGTTGGGGGAGGGCAGAGTGTCAGAGAAGGGATTGCCCGCTGGCACGAGAGGCGGGTCTCCTGGCGGCCGGGTGCTGTGTCTGATGGGCCGGGGTCCAGGCCCACAGCTTGGCCTGGTGCTTCCCTTGGCTGCCCTGGGGGCAGTCGGTGGCCTGGCCCACAGACGAAGGGCAGGAGCCACTCAGTGGGTCTGGCGGGTGCTCAGCCGGCCTCGGGGAAGATGTCCGGGGGAGGATGGAGGCCTGGCGGGTCTGGCGGGGCCTGTCTGTGGGCATCCCTTGTGAGAGGTCATCTTGAGGAGACTGTCAGCTCGGGCGGTGCTCTGAGGCACACCTGGCCCGCATTCTCTCTTCTTAGCCGGCCTGGAGCCCAGTCACAGTGACCCAGCAAAGCTACCAGGTTGGGAAAAAGACCCACAGTCCAGAGTCCTCCATGTTTGGGCTACAAAATGGCCTTGGAGCCCAAGTCAGCTGCCCTTCCAGGCCTTGGCTGCCAGAGTCACTTGTTCAGGAAGCAGGCTCTGCTGGGCTCTCCCTGTGACCCCAGGAGGCAGGAGGGGGCAGCTGGGGGATTTTTGTCTAGACAAGGCCTTTGGCCAAACCTGGCCAAATGCGGATCCCGCTTGTAACGAAAGGTGAGTCCCCACATAGTACTCCCCTGCAGGGACCCCCAGTCCTCCCTGCCACAGACAGGGGCCCAGCTCCCACATTTCCATGGCCGTGCGCAGTGTGGGTTGTGCTGTTTTCTCTAGACCGGAGCGTGGGCTCTTGGGCAGTGCACATACACACTATAGCTCAGCCCGTGGGCGAGCATGCCGCATCCTGACTGTCTTTAAACACCAGGCTTACCACACGGGCCAGCCGCCACCCAGAGAGGGAGCCTTTTCTTTTGTTTTCAGAGTCCTCGGACGTCATGCTCCGATGGCATTTCTGTGGACAGCTTACTCTGTGGGGTCTGGGCCACCTGTGCTGAGAAACCCTGGCTGGCCTGGTGGGGTTGCTGGGAACGTGACATACTGTTGAGGACACAAACCTCAACACGTAACCAAAATGCCAAGGGGCAGCCTGGGAGCTGTGCCAAGAAGCACCGTTTAAGTTGGGACATTGTGGGAGCCTGGGCAAGAGCCTGGCGTCTTCCAAAGGGCGTGTCCCTTGCATCCTGCAGACGTCTGTGGTTACTTGCCTGCTCTCTGGTGCATGTCTGTTCTTCCTCAGAGCCTTGTTGAAAAGGCTTGTCTGGCTTACTCTGTATTTGCTTTGTGTCCGCATCTCTGTTAGACAGCCACTCTGTGTCCTGGACAAGACAGGCTGGCTTCTCCCAACAGCTGGGGGTGGGCAGTAGGCCCTTTCTCTAGCCTGGGCCTTTCGAGAGGGGCCATGCTGGCCTCACTGTCCCGGGCCTTCTGGTGCCTCTGCCCCAAGTGTGCCAGACTTGCCAAGCTCCCCAGACTGGAAGGCACTCCCCGGTGCCAGCTAGGGGCCAGCTGTTAATGCCTGCTCTGTGGGCAGAGCCTCGGGCCTGGCCACATAGAGCTAGACACTGGGTTACCCGTGACAGTACCACATGAGCAGGAAAGGTGTCACATCTCGTGTTTTTAACAATGATTGGAAGAGCATAATTCTTGTTCTCTTTCATCCAGAGTGTTCTCCCAGCTCCTGGAGGCAGGGGGCAAGCAGAGGAATTTCTGTGGGGACAGAGAGGAGCATGGGTCTGGGGACTGGTGGTCAGTAGGGAAGCTTCAGGGTGGCCCCAGAGTTTCTGGGGAGATGGAGGATCTGCTGCTGTTTGGAGCTGCAGACACGACAGCAGGGCGGCCGGGGGGGTGGGGGGAGGCACATTACAAGCTGGAAAGTTGGTTTCTGGAGGTTTAACCTGATTGTGAAGTGTTCCAAGTGCGGCGGGCGCCCTGGAGCCAGCGTGGCTTTGCCCTATTTTCCTCTGAGCAGAGCCTCCCCCGCAGATGCGCTGGGGCCCTTTCCAGAGCGGAACACGGTCTCCACTTGGTACCTGCCCAGAAGTTTCAAAACTCCAAGAACTTTTGTTTGTTTGTTTGTTTTTAATGTTTTATTTATTTTTGAGACAGAGAGACATAGCATGAGCAGGGAAGGGGCAGAGAGAGGGAGACACAGAATCTGAAGCAGCCTCCAGGCTTCGAGCTAGCTGTCAGCACAGAGCCTGACGCGGGGCTCGAACCCATGAACCGTGAGATCATGACCGAAGCCGGAGGCTTAACCGACTGAGCCACCCAGGCGCCCCAAGTGTTTCTATTTTAGAAAGTGCGAGGGCAGGACGTATTCTAGTGTCTTCTAGGAAAGTCTGCTAAGGCTAAAACCGTGTGAGCCCGGGTGTCGGCGGCTGCTCCCTGTCTTGTGCTGATTAACTCAATATGCATGACGCTGCGGAGATTGTGGCGCGGTGTACATGACCCCCGTCCCGTGTGTGGGTTTTTAAAACAGTTGCCCTGGAGTGAGCTGAATAAACGGTAAAGCTACGAAGCCCCTGGCTCTTCCCTGATGTCTGCTGCATCCTGGAAGACTGGCTGCTTCTCCTGAAGCCCCTCCCGCCTCTTCCTAAGTGCTGGTCACCGGCCACGTGTCTCCCCAGGCGGGGGCAGTGGACTTTTCTGGAATGGGCAAGTGGGGTGCCTGGACCCAGGCAGGTTGCGAGGCTCCCTCCAGGCGGGGCCCCGGGAGAACAGGGCATCTCTGCCTGCTGCTTCCCTTCCCCAGCGGGGCTCTCCCGTTCCAGAAACCCAGCAAGGGACAGCCCCAGGGCTGAGTGCTGACAGGGATGGCCCGAAGGTCCCCAGGTCCCCCAGATGAAAACGGAGCCGCTGAAGCTGTGGTCCCCAACCCAGGTACCTGTGGCTCTGGGGGCGGGGGTGGGGTCCAGCCAGCCAGGCTGCAGGAGTCCCTCCCACAGCCCAGGGGCACTCATGAGGAAGCTCCAGTTGTTTTGTAACTTATCTACTGAGGCCCCCACCTAGGAAAGGATGTCTTTTTAAATTATTTTTAACTTGCAGGCACTTGAACCTTGAGGCTTCTAGGATGCAAAGCTCAAGGGTGCAAGGCAGCCAATACCACTGTATGGACAGGTTCTGCCAGCCCAGGGGGCCCTTCCCCTGCCGCCCAGGAGGACTTCCGAGGCCTTCGGGTCTAAAGAAGCCTGTGTCCAGCAAACCCACTCCATGGACATTTCCCAGTGAGTGCAGCCCACCCACAGAAGGCTCAGTCTTGACTCAGTGCCCCCAGAAGGTGGGGAGGTAGGGTCCACAGAGCCTGGGGTAGGGGCTCAGCAGGGTGAGTGGCACAGGACTGATCCCTTGCTAGACCCATTTCGAACCTGCTGAACCCTCTTTCCAGCCCCTGATGTCTGCAGCACCCCCACAGTTACTGGGGACACAGTACGGACAGGCCCTATGTAAGTCTCAACAGAGATAAGCCAGAGGATGCTTCTTGGACTGGGTCCTTGAAGCTCAGGGTCCTTCTGCCCATTAGCACCAGCCTGGGTCTCCCAGCCCCCAGGTCCAAACAAATAAATGGCCCTGAGCTTCCTTAACATCTTTCCAAACAAGCCGGGCTGAGGAGTATCAGTTGAGCTCTCTCCCTGACCTACCCCGGAAGAGCGTGCAGGAAGCAGCCCCCAGGAATGGATGCTCCCACAGGAGTACGTTCCCATAGGGCTCATCCCTTCTCGCAGCCTGAGACTGTCAGAGCATTACAACAGACACAACCGTCTGCACGACACACGTGTGGTGTTCGAGCGCGCGCTAGATGCAGAAACGGTCACCCAAAATACAGGATTCGTACTCCTCAGGCAGTGGCTGAACCACCCCCACCTGACCCTCTCCCAGCCCCATCCTGGTTGGGGACACGAGTGGGTACTTAGGTGGACACACTGAACCTGATGGTCTTCGTGTTGTAGTTTCAAGAGCAAACCCAACGCAGGGTCACTGATTTGAACGTGACCTGATACAGCATGTCCTGAGGTGGGCTCTGTGGACTCTGCGGACCAGGGGTATGTCCTAAGGTGTGCTCCGTAGGGCTGTAGAAGGGCCCACTGTTGGATGACTGGCAAGCACTGGGTGATTCTGGGGGAAACGGGCTGCTCTGCTCAGTGGCTCTCCCAGTCCTAACGGGCACCTCCCCGGCAGGTCTGGGTGTGCAGTTTCCCAGGTGTACGTCTCCCATGGAGCCCTTCAACGGCAGAGCACCTCGTAGGCTCCACGCCCAGGGTGCCCCAAGGCCCAGCCTGTCAGGGCAGAGGCCCCACAGGCCCCGTGGAGTAGACCACCCAGCCTGCAAGCGCACTGAGCTGCTCACCTGCAGGCCTGCATCTACATGCCCAGTCGGGGTCTGGAAGGGTCACAGCCTTGGGAAGAAGTCATCCTCCTCCCTCCTGCTCCGAGTGAGCTCAGGGAGCCCCCCGCCCTGCAGCCGGGCTCAGTCAGCCACTGGAAACTCAGCAGCCTCTCCATGGGTCTCCAGACCAATGCCTCTTCACAGACAGTGCGTGGTGGCCGGTGACTCCCCCACCTGACAGCTCATAGAAGGCTCTAGAATAATTGAAGACCAGTGCCAACCATGAACCTTTCTGGGCTATGATGGGGCCCTGGTCCCAAAGTCTGGCTCCGAGCATGTGGCTGGCGAGTGTATTTTGTCTCATAAACAACAGAAGAGGGCTGGCCGAGCATCCAAGGTGAGCACCCCACAAAACCCGTGTCAGGAAGTGACTACACTGCGCCTTCCCCTACTTTTTAACAGCATGGAGTGGGGAGATGGGATCAGACTCTCCCGGAGACTTCCCTGTCCTCACTGCATCCCCCACCTCCCTGGGGTGAGGCATGACCCCGGCCATCACCAGCTCTGAAGTGGAACCTAATAATTTCAGATGTTCTGTCAATTCTCTTCTCCAACTCACTTCCCACATGAAAGGATGGGAGAATGGGCTATTGGGGAACTTCCCTGAGAGAGAGGGACAAAGGAGAAAACGGTTTCAGGTGGTACCAACGTGTTTGAGCTCAAATGACCCCACTGCCCTCAAACTGTGACAAGCCACACAGGTGGCCGTGGTGCGGGTCAAACAGGACTGACCCAAGGCATATTCCCGTCACACCCGGCTCCCGGGCAGGGCTCCCACTGTCGCGGTGTCAGGGTGCTGAGCAGTCTTCTCTGAAAAGCTAAGAAGCTGGGGAGAAAGCCCCTTGTGCTGGGCTTCCCGCCCCTCCATCCCGGCAGGCGGTCAACCCTAGAGCCGGCACTCTGGCCCGGCCCCGCGCCAGCTCCCGCCCCGGGGACGTGGCTCACATAGGTCTCCCCTGAAAGGAGAGAGAGATCTGCAGGAGTTCCTGCCCCAGTTCTTGCTGCCTCCCGCCGGGCCGGAACTCGGCCGACAGCTCCCTGAAGGTGGCGCACACGCGGCGGGCCTCGATGTGTCTGCGGTGGATGGCGTGTTTCCACTGGTGCCGCGCGGCACCCGTGAGCACAAGAAGAGAGCGGCGGGGCAAGGGGACGGCCACCTCCACCTCCTGGCACAAGACGGACCTGCTGGGGGCCATCACGCCCTCCATCAAGGCCTCCGGGAAGCCGGATGGGGCCAGACAGAGCAGCAGGCTGCCGGGTGCCTCCCGGGACATGGACAGCACGGTTGGGGACAGGAGGTTGAGGCTCACCAGCCGCTCCCCCCACAGCCAGGCGTCGTCCAGGTGGGGGTCAATGGCCGAGCCCCGCTCAGGGCAGTAGTCCAGGTTACACTGCTCCACGGGCCGGAAGTCCTCCAGGATGGGGTACAGGCCCATCCTCCGCACCACTTCCTGGCTGAAACTGGGGAGGCCTCTGAAGCCTGCAGTCTTGAGCTTCTGTTTCCTAAAGTTGACTTTGGGGCCGTAGTCCTGAAGGGAGAGGACAAAAAAGCAGAGAAGCGTCTGAGTTCATAGGAATGGCTATTGCAGACCAGGGCTGAAGAAGCCCATCGCGGGGACCCAAACAAGCAAAACCCCTGACTCGGCGGACCAGGACCTGGCTCTCCAGCAGGAGGGCGCCGGCACCACCGACAAACAGCCTACACTCACACGCCAGTCAACGCTAAGGGAGAAAATAAAGCAAGGAAAGGGGACATGATGTGCCGGGGGGGAGAGGAGGGATGTCACAGACCACGTGCCCCCAAAAAGAGAGCTGGAGACAGAAGGCCCACGTGCAGGTAGTGTGTTCCGAGACGTGAGGCCCAGGAGTCAGGATGTGGGAAGAAGGAGCACGAGGGAGGGAGGCCCAGCCCGAGGCAGCCTCATCAGGCAGATCAAAGCTGAGGGTCAGAACCACGAGAGAGAAGTTAGCACACGGCCCCGCAGTCAGACTCCCAGCCACGTGCCCAAGCCCGAGAACACGGCCACACAGACGCTTGCCACGTGGGTGTTCACAGCAGCACTAGGGCACAGTGGCCGGAAAGCGGAAACAACCCAGTGTCCGAGATCGGACAAATGGACGAAGCGATGCTGGCAGACCCACACGATGGAACACTATCCAGCCGCAAACACAGCAGAGCTCCGCCACAGGCTGACAACGCTGTGGTCGGTGAGGGAAGCCGACACAAAGGGCCACAAGTGATATAATCCCATTTGCATGAAATGTCCAGAAGAGGCAAATCCAGAGAGACAGAAAGATTAGTGGCTGCCACGAGACAGGGGGATGGGGAGCAATTGCTAATGGGTACAGGTTTCCTTTGGGGTGATGGGCATGCTCCGGAAGTAAGGCGGTGGGGACGGCTGCGTGACATCACGAATATATGAAAACAAACTGTACATGTTAAATGGGCAAGTTTTAAAGTGTGTGGATGCGATCTAAAAACCAAAACAATTGTTAGGGATGAGCCTTCTAGAAGACACATCAGACTTGTGGCCTAAGAGATGAGCATTTATCCACCACCTCCTGCCCTTTGGGGTCCCCCTCTAGTGGAGGGTGGCACTGTCTAGTGAAAACGTCTTTCTCCTGCTGGCTTTGGCATGTTTCAGGGTGGCTGCCCCCCAGGCGGCAGCAGGCTAGAAAGGGGGGCTCGACGCTGAAGCATCTCAGGAGCACCGAGCTGCAGGGGAAGCCAGGGCTAGGATGGAAGGCCTGGCGGGCTTGTAGCAGAGCAGTGAGCCATCTGAGGGGGCGTCGATGGGGTCACCTTCCTCTCCAGTGGAAAGTGACAGAAGAGGTGCGAGGGCCACAGGAAGCTCCTGTGGGAATCCCAGCGACAGAACTGGGGGCTGGGACCTGAGGTGGGGGCAGTGGTGGGGGCGCTGTGTTCTCAGATCCTGGGTATGTTTGAAGGAAGAAAGCTGACAGGGATGACCAATGAGACACAGAGAGGAATCTGGAAAACTCTCTGCTGGTGGCTGAGCAGATGGACGCTGGAATGTGCCAAGGTGGGGACACTGCAGGAGTGCAAGGCGGGGATCAAGACCCAAAGCCCAGTTCAGGTCTGACAAATATGAGAGACAAGAACATGGGACTTGCAAACACATGCTCGGTGTCAGAAGCGTGACTCATGGAGCCCAGCAAGGGGGGCGCTGGGGGTGTCTGGAAGAGAAGAGGCCCAAGGACTGAGCCTGAAAACCAGCCGCAAGGGCCAGGATGGAAGCGCTGAGTGCAGTAAGAGGGAGCAGGAGGAGAGGAACTGAAGACCGAATGAACAGCGCTTCTGAGCAATCCGGCCGCGGAGGCGAGCGGTGGAGCTTACTGGCAGTCTGGTGGGAAAGACCCAGTTGAGGCAAAACTAATGTCGGGGAGAGAGGGGAGCAACCCTCGCCAGCATCTTCTGAGTTGGAGGGGGCTCAACGGAGAGCCGGGAGGGGGGAGGGGAAGGTTTGGAAGGAGAGCAAAGGGGCCACCTTGCGGGAGACTGGCATGACCTCCAGGGCGGGACAGCCGGCTCAGGGTTGGAGGGCCAGAGCAGGGAGACCCCCAGCGAGAGGAGCTGGACTTGCCCAGGGCTGCGGTTTAGCGGAAGGAGGAGGACAGCGAGTGGCAAAAGGGCACGGGAGCAGCAGAGGAAGTGGTGTCATAACTGGCCAAGGCACCGAAGTGGGAAAGGAAAAGACCACAGGAAGCGGGAAGGAAAGAGAAGGCAGCTGATGGCTGGCTCGCAGCTCCTGGTCGACAAGCCTGCAGGAAAGAGACGCTGTCATCCGTGACAAAGGGGACGTCCAGGACTCGGAGGCCCAAGTATCTCGAAACAGATGAGAAGAGGACTTCAGTGGGAAGGCTAGCAGCTTTCTAGAAACCCTCTGAGCTGTGCACCCATCTGCCTTACGGCCCCGCTTCCCCGAGTCTGGTGTGTCTGGGGAAGCTGAGCACACCCCACACGGCTCCCCAGCTGCCCAAGCCCCAAGGTCAGAGGAGCTTGACCCCTAGCGGCCCTGGTGAGGGGGTGTCATGGGCTGTGGCTGCAGAGAGAGGCTCTGGGAGGGAGGTGAGCAAGGCGCAGGGCAGGGAGTCTGCGTGGCGGCGGGCGGGGGGGGGGCCTGGCCGGCCCTCCTCTAGTCCTTGGCTCTGGGCCGGCCTACCTGCTTCCTCCGCCCAGACTGGGAGAGCTTCCAAGGCTCCCGGTCCATCAGCTGCACCAGCTCGGCCTCTTCCTCCCGGGTCACGAAGTCCTCTATCAGCGTCACACCAGGGAAGGGGAAGGCCCAGCCTTCGAAGTCAGACTCCTCGGCCCCCACGGCCCAGCCAGTATCAGAGTAGTAAATGAAGCGGTGCGTTTTCTGTAAAAAGACGAGGGACCCGGAGCCCTGAAGCCCTTCCTCACACCACGTGTGCGCCTTGTGGAGGCCCCTTCTCGGGAGCAGCCCCTGCCCAGAGCTGCTCTCTCACCTGGGGCCACTTTGGAAAGCAGCTGGAGTCCAGATTAGGCGGTGAGAGACAGCGATGCAGAAGTCCTGCCTGGGGCCCTCTCCTTTCCCACTCTCCTCAGCTGGGGGTGGGAAGAGCATGCACATAACCATTTTCTGTTCTGTTTTAAGATGGGGTGACCCAGGACAGACGAAGTTAAGGAACCAGTTGCACAGCCCGAGGCTGCCTGTGAGTTCACACTGTTCTAAGTGTCCAGACACTGGGGGATGTCTCCTGCTCTCCCCAGTCTCCAAAGGAAAGGACCCTGCCCTCCTCTGTGGCTGCACGGGCACTGCCTGAGTGTCCCTTCGAAAGAGAGAACTTGCCAGTCATCCTGGAGGCGTGCCCAGATGACCGCCTCCTGCTGCAGTGCCTTCAGTATCTGGCCCAGGTTTCGGCCAGAGGCCATCCTGGTCCCAGGCAGCCCCCAGCCAATGACTCAGCACAGGTCTGGCTTTTCATACCCAACGTGGGGCTCCTCTACCAGTCAGAATGCTCCGGAGCTCCCAGCTGGGATGGCCGTGACTTTATCACAGCCGTGTTGGCAGCCTGAGGCCCTCCCTGCCCAATTAATTCTGCTTCCTCCCACTTTACATTTCATGGCCATTATTACCCAGCCCATCTGTGAGCCACCGTGTCCTCTGTCTTCTGGCACTTCACACAGGACATGTTACAATCAGGGAGTCATCCTGGACCTTCTGCTCATCTCCCAGCCGTCAAGTGGAGCAAGAGCTTTACCCCCACGCTGCCCTGTGTCTCCACACCCATGGTCACAGGCAAAGTTCAGACTTTGGCACTTTTTAAGCTTTAATTGTAGTAATACATATGAGTGAGTGACTGTGTGTGTGTGTGTGTACACATGTACGTATTCACCCTCTTCACCACCATACCTTCACATCATGCACCCATCTCCAGGGCTTTCTCATCTCACAGAGTGAAAACTCTATACCCATTAAACCACAACCCCTGTCTTCCCCCACCAGTCCCAGGCACCCATCATTCTACTTTCTCACTCTGAGGATCTGACTCCTCTCCAGACCTCATATTTATCCTTTTGTGACTGACATTTCACTCAGTATAATGACCTCGGGATTCATTCATGTTGTAGCAGGTGTCAGAATGCCCTTCCCTTTTAAGGTGCGTCATATTCCGCTGTACATATTGTGCCACATTTTGTTTATCCACTCATCCACGGATAGGTGCTTACATCACTTTCACTTTTTAGCTACTGGGAATAAGGCTGCTGTGAATGTGGGTGTACAAATCTCTCTTCAAGTGTCTGCCTTCGGTTCTTTTGTGTCTATACCCAGAATTGCTGGCTCACACAGTAATTCTACTCCTAATTTACTGAGGAATCACCATACTGTTTCCCACAGACCCTTCCAAGCTTTTGCCAAGGACAGTGTGACAGTTTCTTCGTTGGCTTTCCAGGCTCCATACTTTCCTATCCGCCCCTCCTCCTCCCAGGAGCTTTCTGAAACTCCCGTGTTAATTTACTTTAAATCCCTCAGCAGCTCTCCATGGCCCTCAGGACTAGTCCAGCCTACCCTGCGGCACCACACAGGAACTCTCTGTGATCAGACCTCACAGACCCCACCCCCCATGCATCACCCTCCTTCCAAACCCACGCACCTACCCCAGGCCTTTATCTAAGCAGCTCCCCCAGCGGGAATGCCCTCGCCCACTTCGAAGGTTCTAAGTCCCCTTTCATTAATTCGCTAGAATTCGTTTCCTCCTTGCCCACTTCTGCTCAACAGTTTCTAGGACACTTTGCCCTGCCTGTTTTTTGGCATCCTTTACTCTTTCCAGGTCATCTCCCCATCTCCTGGCCCCAGACACGGGGGCTACCTGGAGGTCCACTGTCACATTACCCTCCACCCCCAGGGCTGAAGGGAGTTGCGGTCGGAACGCATCCACTCCAGCCCCTTACCCAATCCAACACCCCCCCCCCCCAAAGAGCTCATCTCACCCTGCAACGCCCCCAGGGCGAGACCCCTGACACGGGTTGATCCGGGGCCCGTCTTCGTAGCTAGTTTGGGCCTCAGTTTCCCCACCTGAAGAAGGGAGTTACAGCACGGCCCCTCCCCAACCCTCACCTGAGGGGGATGCTGCCAGGGCGGGTCACCTCCACGCTGCCGCTCGCAGATCAAACAGGTCCGGATGCCCTTGCAGCCGCATTCCCGGAGGACCTCGCGGGCCGCCACCGCCGCAGCCGCCATCGCTGCGTCCTGGCGGCCAACGCGCAAGCGCGGGGGCGCGGGGGCCGCTGGGAGTCGTAGTCAGCCCGCGGGGCACGAGGTTCGCGGGCCGCTTCCTTCCGGTCGTTGCCAGCTACTGGCTCGCGCGGCGCCACCTCCAGCGCTCCGCCGGCAGCGGTCGTTGGCAGCGCTCTCGGGAGGCACGGACTCGGCCGGACGCCGGTGCCGCCGACCCCAGCGCGGGTCGCGTCTCCTCGCCATGGGCCCCCTCTCGGCGCGGCTGATCATGCAGCGGGGACGTCCCAAGAGCGACCGGCTGGGGAAAATCCGGAGCCTGGAGTAAGAGGCGGGCCGGGGGCGACGGGGGTCCGCCGGGCCGGGGCCACACAGCCCACCACCCGGGCTTGCGTTGCCCGCGGGCGTGAAGAAATTCTGGGCCCCAAGCCCACTCCCTCCCTGGCCCCGTTATCGCCTTGTCGGTTAGGAGGAGTCTGATCACTCGAGCCAGACGCCGGGCTGCCGTTACGAGAGGGTCCGGGTGGGCCTTGAGTGGCCTCTTCCCCGGAGGCCCGGGCTGCGGGGAAGACAGTCCTGCAGGAAGGGTGTTGAGCAACCTGTGGAGCTAATTCCCGAGGCCCTGGGCCGAGCAGGGGAGCTCCCGTAGAAGGGGAGGGAAAGCGTCCTGGCGGCGCCAGCTGTACCCAGTCGTAGGGTAGTTACAAGATTTTAAGAAGGAAAAGCTGTGCACGCAGGCGATCCTCTTCTGAAAAAGGCTTTGGAGGCACCCTGGACTGCCGGGGTTATGGGGTGGGAGGCACCCCGCCCCCTGAGCCCTCCCGGTCTGCCCCCCACCCAGCTTGTCCGGACTGAAGCTGCTCTCGGAGCACTTGGACCCCAAGCTCCTGAGCCGCCTGACGCAGCTGCAAGAGTTGGACCTCTCCAACAACCAGCTGGAGACGCTGCCGGCCAACCTGGGCCTGTCCCACCTGCGCATCCTCCGCTGCGCCAACAACCAGCTGGGGGACGTCACCGCCTTGTGCCAGTTCCCAAAGCTCGAGGAGCTGAGCCTGGAGGGCAACCCCTTCCTGACGGTAAGTAGGGGGCCCCACCTGCCCCGTACCCAGCGCCGGCATGCTTGGGCTGAGCCACAGGTTGACAGCCACTCTCCCTCATCCCCCAGGTCAGTGACAACCTGAAAGTCTCCTTTCTCCTGCCCAGCCTCCGTAAGGTCAATGGCAAGGATGCCTCCTCCACTTCCTCTCAGGTGGAGAACCTGAACCGGGAGCTGACCAGCAGGGTAAGGGTGCTGGCAGGCTTCTCTGGGGTTTGGAAGCACTCGGGGACCGTTGAGCAGTGTTGGGGGGACCCTGAGTGAGGCTTACAGGGACACTCGGCCCTGATACTAAGTGGCCCTTATCTCCTAGTCTGAGGTGTGGCTCTGAGCCTGGCCGTGGGGCTCGGTCCGTTGTCCTGAGAGGTCGGGGGCTCCAGGTGTGCAGGCAGGGCCCAGCCCAGGTGGTAAGACACTTCTGCAGTAACTTTACTCTGGGCCGGCTCCTCCCCAGGGCTGTTTCTCACATGGGGATTGGTTTAGGCCTGCTTACGCTGCAGCTAAGAAGGCTGTGGTTCAGGGGGGCTTCCAGGAGGCGGTGAGGTGGAGACAACTGGGGCCAGAAGATTCGAGGCAGAGGCGCCACAGAGGGCCCAGGAGATCTGGGGTGGACTGGAATCTGGTCCCTCTCGTGCCAGGTCACCGCTCACTGGGAGAAGTTCATGGCCGCGCAGAGCCCAGAGGAGGAGGCAGAGAAGGCCCAAGCTGACTTTGTGAAGTCGGCAGTCAGGAACGTCCGCTACGGGCCAGAGTCCCTCAGCGAGTTCACCCAGTGGCGGGTATGGCCTTCCCTGCTGTGCTGGGACTTGGTTCTCCCAGCTCCTTTGTGGCTCCCATGCCTTCGGCTGCCCTGAAGGCCTCTGGCCGTGGTGGGTGCGTGGGGGTGGGGGTGGGGGGGCAGGTCAGGGAAGGCCAACTTAGTGGTTGCACGGGAAATACAGGCTCCCTTTGTCCCAGCAGTTGGGGTGGGGCTGGGGGCCCTAGGACTGCATGTACCCAGCTTTCTGATGTCCCGGCCCCACGTAGGTTCAGATGATTTCTGAGGCACTGGTGGCTTCAGGTGGGACCCAGGTGCATGAGACAGGCATACCAGAGAGCCCTCCAAAAGCCACAGCCACCCAGGAGCCCAGGGTAGGTGTGGTGCCATACAGCTCTCCAGGCTCCAAAGACCTGTCTTGGCGTTTCCAGCCTGGGGAGACTGGAGAGGAGAGGAGGGAAGGGGAGGGGAGTAGAGGGGAGGGGTCCTGGAAATGAGCCCAGGAGATGGCCTCTGATGTCTGAGCTAGTTTGGGCTGACTTTGGGCAACCCGGGCTTTCCACATCTATGGGAGGGTGGTGATGCAGAGGAAGGAAGCCCTGGGCAGATGGGCCCGTGGTCGCCAGGGTCTCTTAGCCCGGCCTTGAACCCCTCCACAGGGGGCCTTGAAACGGTTGGGTGACACCTCACTCAGCCTGTCTCCCACCAAGCGGGTGTGCACCTCCTCACCGGCCCACGTGGAGGGCCCCCCCACGGGCGCCGATGGCAGCCAGGTAAGCTGGCAAGGGGGCAGGAAGCAGTCGGCAGGGAGCGAGGGCTGGGGCAGCTGTGAACCCTGCCTCTGCCCCCACAGCCAGCCCTGGACCTGGAGCCCCTGCACTTCCTACAGTGTCACAGCAAGAACAACAGCCCGCAGGACCTGGAGACCCAGCTCTGGGCCTGCGCCTTCGAGCCAGCCTGGGAGGAGGGTACATCCTTGCGGGGCAGGCAAGGCCAGGGTGACAGCCTCGGGGGACAAGCAGAAACAAGCTTCCTAGTCAGGGGGCTGCCTCGGTGGATGGGGGACCTGTGAGACATGGCTTATGAGGTGTCGTCGAGGCCAGGAAGGAGCTGCCGGGGCAACCTTCACAGAAAACGTTTTTACTTAGGCTGACCCCTCAAAACAGGGCAGGCAGGGGCCACCTCACAGACTGTGGCCACATGTGGCGGTGAGGCTGTGTGTGTGATAGACTGCCAGACGGGCATCGTGCTGCACAAGTACAAGGCACCTGGCGAGGTGAGTGCGGGGCTGTGGGCAGAGTGCAGGGCTCGGAGGCCTGGGCTCGGCCACCTGCTCACCAGGTGACCCTGCTCTGCTGGGCCTCAGTGCCACAGGCCTGACTTGCAGGCACAAGTGCCTGTGGCCCTGCCCCTTCGCTAAGCGTCACCTCCCCTCCCCCACAGGAGTTCTTCTCAGTGGCCTGGACGGCCCTGACAGTGGTCACACAGGCAGGCCACAAGAAGCGCTGGAGTGTGCTGGCGGCTGCAGGCCTGCGGGGCCTGGTCCGGCTGCTGCACGTGCGCGCTGGCTTCTGCTGCGGGGTCATCCGGGCCCACAAGAAGGCCATCGCCACCCTCTGCTTCAGCCCCACCCACGAGACCCAGCTCTTCAGTAAGACCCTCTCCCACACCCCCGAGGTGTCCCCAGCACCCTGATGCCTGGGTGTGGCCTCCCCGGGATGATAGGGAGCTCCTGCGGCTGCCACGGTCAGCTCTGGCTGTGGTAGGAGCAGCATGGCTTCATGGACACCTGACGGGGCTTTGGATCCTGGCTTTTCCCCCAAGCTGCTCCGTGACCTTGAATCTTTCCAACAGCCTGGGCCGCTCTGTGCTCCGGGTAGATACCCCTGCCCCCTAAGCGTGTTGAGCCCAAGGGTGATCTGGGAGCAGAGGTCTGCACAGATGGCTGCCTGCTGGGGGCCCTGTTAGGTTAGGGCCAGGGAGGGCCTCAGGACCACAGCCTCAGCCTGGAATGGAGCCTGCAGAGGGGGCAGGGCTTCTTCAGAGCCACCTCTCCCCTTCCTCTCCCCTGCTCAGCGGCCTCCTATGACAAGCGGATCATCCTCTGGGACATCGGGGTGCCCAACCACGATTATGAATTCCAGGCCAGGTGATGATGCTGGGGGGGGCGGGATGGGGGGCAGGCAGGCCGATACAGGGCCGTGGCCTCATACCCTCCTCCCCTGCCGGCAGCCAGCTGCTCACACTCGATACCGCCTCCGTCCCCCTGCGCCTCTGCCCTGTGGCGTCCTGCCCGGACGCCTACCTCCTGGCCGGCTGCGAGGGCGGCTGCTGCTGCTGGGACGTGCGGCTGGACCAGCCTCAGAAGAGGAGGTGAGGCCGGCCGCGGGGGCCTGGCAATGGACGGCCCCGGTGTCTGCCGCCAGGCGTGTCTGCCAGGGGTGGCGCCCAAGCCATGCCCAGTTCTGGGCAGCCAGAGGCAGTTTTCAGGGGCCTCTTCCCGGGGCTGGGCTGTCCCCACCTCCTGCCAGTCTTTCAAGGAAAGGCCCGTGACCCATTCCTTCCTTGCTGTTCAGTGGTGACACCAGGCAGGTCACTTCTCTGAGCTATGATCACCTCAACTTTGAGGGCATTCTTGCCCTTGTGGGGCTCTCAGCCTTGGGGGCGGAGATGGGCGTTAAAAAAAAAATAGCCCATTAAACCCCAAGGTGTAAGGTCAGGTACAGAGGAAGACTAAGGCGTTCATGAGGAAGTGAGCAGTGGCAGATGCACAGGGTGGGGACAGCTGGCTGACCAGGGAGGTCTGGCCCAGCTTGGGAAGCTGGAGGAAAGAGCACAGGAGGTGGCCAGATTGCCCGGGCTGGGGACACCGGCTGTCGGCCCCGGTAAGATTGTGAATTTTGTCCTATATGCAGTGAATGGCTTGGGAGGAACTTTAGAGGCGGGTGACAGGAGTGAGGCAGCCACTACACGGAAGCAGATACCAGAAGCCACAGCACGGCTGGGGCAGCTGTCCGGCCCCATGCCGCACCTGGAGTTCAGCCCTGGGCCTGCCTCCTGCCCTCTGCCTGGGGTCCAAGGCCTGGGGGCAGCTGGTTGGTGGCCTTTCCAAGTAGTGTTGACCCCATATACTTCTCAGCCTGGAAACATGCAGCAGCCACTTCTCAGCACTCACCTAGAACCGCCATGCCCCACCCCTGCCTCTCCAGGCCCTTCCTGGCCATGCCCCCCACCCTGTCCTGGGAGAACCAGCGCCTCCTGAGTTCCCACCACCTGTGGCTGCATAGCCAGAGGTGCTGGCTCCCCTTCCTGGGCAAAGCGAACCCCTCCAAGGCCTGGGCCAGAGCTTTCTGGCTGCATGTCCTAGTTGAGGCAGAGGGCAGGTCCAGAGGAGGTGCCCGACCCCCACCTCCTGTCCATGCAGGGGTAGCTGACCATCTTCTGCCCTGCAGGGTGTGTGAGGTGGAGTTTGTCTTCTCCGAGGGCTCAGACGCACCAGGGCGGAGAGTGGACGGGCTGGCATTTGTGAACGAGGATGTCGTGGGTGAGTGAGCCCCGCCCAGGGACAGCCTGGCTGCCTGAGAGCCGGACAGGCCCTGGTGAGGCCTTTGTGGGCCGCTTGTCGTTGGGCTGGGCTTTTTGATTTAAAATTCTGTTTATTTTGAGAGCATAAGCAGGAGAGGGGCAGAGAGGAGACCGAATCCCAGGCAGGCTCTGCACCATCAGTGGAGAGCCCGCTGTGCAGCTCGAACTCCACAGACTGCACAATCATGACCTGAGCCGAGATCAAGGGTTGGGCGCTTAATCGACTGAGCCACTCAGGCACCCCTTCCCGGGCCAGGGTTTGGGTCCAGGGGCTCCTGAGGGGGCCCCACTGTGCAACAAGAAGTGTCTATGGAGAGCCTCCCCCACCCACCACCCACAGTTCTCCGTTCTCCCCCACAGCCTCCAAGGGAAACAGCCTGGGCACCATCTGCCTGTGGAGCTGGAGCCAGACATGGGGGAGCCGGGGCAAGCATTCCACGCTGGCCGTGGTGGTCCTGGCTCGGCTGCAGTGGTCAGCCACCAAGCTGGCCTACTTCTCGCTCAGCACCTGTCCCGGTGAGCCACCTGCCACCCTATCCTGCCCTCCAGCTCCCAGAGCCCCGCCCCACTGGAGAGCTCACTGTGTGTGTCCTGGCAGATGAGGGCCTCGTGCTGTGTGGGGACGAAGAGGCCAACGTGTGGGTCTATGATGTCAGGCACATCCTGACCCAGCAGCCTCCACTGCCAACCGCTCCACAGGCCCCAATGCAGGTAGGCACCACGTGCCCCTCTCCGTCCTACAGGGACTGTCCTGTAGGAAGGAGCCCAGCTCTCCCTCTCTTCCCCCCAGATCCTTAAGTGGCCCCAGCCCCGGGCCCTCGGCCAGAAGGTGACCAAGACCATGGTGAACACGGTGGTGGCCAACCCTACCTTTACCTACCTCACCGCTCTGACAGACTCCAATATCGTGGCCATCTGGAAGAGACAGTAGCCACAGCGGGGCCTCCTGCCTGTTGCAGACCACCAGGGACACAACTTAACTTATTCAGCTTTGGAGCTAATGATAGGGAGCTTTTTATCACTGAATATTTTTATTAAACTCTTACTGTTTAAAGAAGGCTGGAGAGCGGTTTGTGGCCCTGTCTGGCGTTCCTGGTCTAAGGCCGGCCGGGAGCAGGGACTCCAAGAAGTCCCGCCTCCTTAGCCACCCCCCAGGTTTACACTTGTCTAGAATGAGTGGTCGCACCGCCTTCTCAGACAGAAATTATGTCTGAAGTACGGTCCTGGGTAACCGTGAAAAGGGTCCTCTACCTCCCGGAGCCTCGCAGTCCACGTGCTGTGAGGGCCGCCCTGCTGGAGCCCACAGCCCGGTCTCTTCCTGCCACGCTTTTATTAGGAAGGTAAAACAGACTCTCTGTACAGACACCTGGGCTCTGGGGGGAGGGACTCCCCAGGACGTCCCCGAAGCTGCGGAAGCTGCTCTCCTCTACTTGGGGCCTGGAGAAGGTTCCAGTGCTGGGTACGAACTGGCCGAGCAAGACTCCTCCAGCCGACTATTCGATGCCTTCTTGCTTGTCTTTGATGGCCACCTGAGCAGAGAGGGGCAGCGGGGCACTTAGCCAGAAGGGCCCAGGGCTGGAGGCCGGGAACACAACCCAGGGTCCCTGACAGAGGTCTGCTGGGAACCGCCGCCCTGGCCCCTCTCCTGGGTGTGGCCCCAGAGCGCCAGGGAGCTGGGGACCCAGCAGCAGCCCCAGCCCATCCACCCGAGGTGCAGAGGACACAGATGCTGAAATGTGACAAGCCATGGATTTTTCCCGCTCTACCTTGGGTCTAGACTTTGAGCCCCTCTGCATGGACAGGTGTGACCATCCCCTTTTGGCCTCCTTACTGGGGGATCCTCCACAAATACCCTGGAAGCAGCCAGGCCTCACAAACCAGAGTCGGCAGCACCTCAGAGACTTGGGGGAGGAACCCAGGGGGCCACAAGAGCACCCTAGGAGAGCCTGGAGCACTCAGTAAGGTCCCACCCACACATGCAGACAGCAGGCTCCAGGCCTCAACCCCATGACCCCTTAGTCCACGCTTGCTCGAGGTTGTAGTCACATTCCCGCTGTCACCACCTGCCCCCAATAAATCAGGAGACCACCCAGGGCTGTCCCAGGTGGGCACAAGAACATTCCTGCTCCCCTACACGTCTGGCTCCTCACCCGGAATCGCTCTTCCAGCAGAGACAGCTCACTGATGAGGTCTGTGATAGCATTGGTGAAGGCCTCCTGGGGGCTGTAGTCCGGTGTGGTCTGCACTCGGATGATGATCTTGTGCTCCAAGGGGTGGGGGACTTTGTAGCCCGCAAACAGCACCTGGGGGTCCTTCAGCAGCTGTCTGGGACACACAGGTGGCCAGTGAGACGCAGGGAGGCTGCGCCTAGCACCCTGGGGATTACAAGGCCCATAACCCAGGAGCCTCCCCACTCGGTTGAGGCCTACAAGCAAATACAGCCAGGGGCTGACCCCAGGTGGCTCCCTGCTCTTGGTTTCCCAAAAAATTTGTCAAGGAAAACCACATGGGGGCGCCTCTCCCAAACAACTACATCTGCGGGGGCTCCCAGCTGGTGGAGATTTCCAACTAATTCTCCGAGGGAAGGCTCTTGTGACTTCCCTCGGCAGCCAACGTTCAGTAAACCAGACCACGAAGTCTGGTTCCCAGCCAGTAATAGCAGTAGAGGCGTGGGGGGGGGGGGGGACTGAAGTCCTCTGGGCAACACAGGCCGGCAGCTGCTGTCACACAAGGGGCCCCGTGCTGCAAGGCCGTGGCGAAGTGACCTGCAGAAGGCGCTGTGCCCTGGGCATGCAGAGGTTTCTCCAGAACAGGGCAGCCAGTGGCGGGGAGGGGGGCGTCCCTGACCCAGGTGGGGCGGTGCCTCGCCTAACAGGGAGCAGCAAGGCCCCAAGAGGGGCTGGTACTTGACTCAGGGTAGGACCCGGCCAGAGAGAAGACCGGTGGCCATGTCCACCTCCTATTTTCAGCCAGGAAACCAGGGAGGCTCCTGCCCACAGCCTCAAACCCGCAAGCCTCGGAAAGACCCAGCTTCACCAACAGTGCTTTTCAGCAGTGAAATGAGTCCTGGGGCCAGAATGACAACCACATCTGGCTGGAAGTTCACCCACCCCCATCAGCCCACTCTGCACCAGGAGCACCAGATACCCCACAGCCTCACTCCCTCACCACCTCTGGCACACATTCTCTTTGCATGCCAGGTGTCACGTCACTGTCACCACTGTCACAAACCGGACTGGGTGGGAACTAATCCTGGCCACTGCTCCGTGCTCAGCACAAAACCACAAGTAGGTCTACTTTTCTCTGGCTCCCTGCAAGGTCGCTTCCGTTTGTCAGCTACACGAGCCAACCCAGACACGTGGCTATGGGCACAGACACGGATCCGTGTCATTTGGGAGGAAACGTACAGGAAGGTGTGAGCTGCTAGAGCAAGCACCCAGATCTTCCTGTAGCTCAGGAAGACTGAAGGAATCTTCTGGAAGTTGCACTTTGCCTCAGAGAGTCCCCTTAGTACGCCAGAGCCTCTGACTTGGAACTTACGATTTAATGATGTTTCCTAGCGTGTGGTCTTCTTTGTTGATGGTGAACAAACAGGCATTGGGCACCTTGGTGTCCTTGTTAATGGTAATCCTGGGAAGAGACAGGAGAACAATGGGGCACAGGGGCTCCCCTCCTTGCCCAAGTCTAAACCCTGCCCTTCAATGCTGGCTCAAGTGCCACCTCCTCCTCGAAGTCTTCCTCAGTCTTTTCAACCATAAAGCCCTCTGACTCAGAGCAGCTGATGGCTATGCCCTGATTCTACGGGACCCTCACCTGCTCTGGACTGTTCTTTGTTCCTAAAGCAGAGTTCCTCAACCTTGGCACCAATTCGTTTTTGTAGGACTCTATCTTGTACACTGCAGGACATGACCAGTAGCCCCGGTCCCTAGTCACTAGCTCCCAGGAGCGCCCCCTTTATGAAACCAAACATGTTTGCCGACCTCGCCAAAGACCCGTGGGGAGCAAAACGGCCCCCAGCTGACACCCCCTGCTCCCAACGGAGAGTGGCTGGCAAGGGCTAGACCACAGAGCCCTGCACACCAGGCTGTTAAGAGAAGGAAAGCCCATGTTTAAGGATTTTCTGTGTTCGGAGCCCTGGCCTAAGCACCTTACGTAAATTACCTCATTAAGCTCCCCTAAAAGAAAATCCTGTGATTGAACACAGCAAGCAGCCCAGGAGGAGGAAAGCGGGTCTCAGGCAGACTAAGTCACCTTCCCAAAGGTACGGGGACGTTAAGTGGGGGATCCAGAAGCCCAGGCTGGGACCACGAGACACCACTCTCCTTCACCCTGCAGGCGAGGAGGCACCCGGGGTCCGCCACGAGCGAGTGAAGATCGGACTCTGGCTGCAGCGGGAGGGTGAAACCGGCGGCCAGGAAGAGGGAAGAGGAGGCGGCTGGATCCCAGAGGAAAAGCACTTTAGCGTCAAGTACTCTGGGTTCCGATCCAGACCCCCACTTCCTGTGTGCCGGGGTAGTTAAATAGCCTCTCTGAGCCTCAGTTTCCTCCTCTACAGAATGGGGCTTCTCACCACCGCCCGGCAGGGCAGTCTCAAGTTTGGCGGACACGGGGTGAAGCGGAGGAGCCGGAGGAGCCTCAGACATTGCCCGCGACCTGCGACCCCCGGCCCGGCCTCCCTCCAGGCTCCACTTACTTCTTCTCGCCCTCGAAGAGCAAGAACGACTCGAAGGCGGGAGGGGCGTTCATCCTAGCGTCGCAGCCGCCTCCAAGTCGCAGCAGCCGCCACCACCGCCGGCGGAATCCTCTTAACACCACCTCTTCCGGGTTAGCGGCTACTTCCGGGTTACTCCCACCGTGCCGAACCGGGGTGAAGATCGGCTGGTTGCCCCCTGTCGGCCCGGAGGATGTAGCCCAGGTACTAGAAGAACCCGTGGGGCCGAGGCCGGCTGGTGGTTCTGCGCATGCGTAAACTCGGAGTTCGCTCCTTGCGCTCACTTTCCGTAGGCGTGCTTCGGCTCCCGTTCGCAGTGCTGGGAGCCGCTCTGTTCGTACTGAGACGGCCTCACCAGGCTAAGCGGGAATGTGCCCCTCTCCGCCCCCCAGGTCCCTGATCTTCTCTGGAAATGTGCCCTCGGAATACCCAGCGCGAGGCCCTCGAATGGAGGGTGGAGGCGGGGCGCAGTGGACTGCTGTGGCCGGCGGGGGGCCTCACGGGCTCCAGGTCCTCGGGCCAGAGGGCTGTGTGTGAAGCCCGTCAAAGCTGCCTGCCACGGGCCCTCCGGGCTGTGCTGTCGCTGGCTGGCCAAGTGGGCTTGGGTCCTAATGAGCTTCTTGTCAGCCAGACAGCGGGTGAGGGCTGGGGACCAGACAGGTGTCTCCAGTGAGGAGAGAAGAGCTTGGAGGGTCAAGTGTACGAGTCTGTTTTGGTTGGTATTTCGCAGACTACAGAGAGAGTAAGTGAATGAGTGAGTCAGTGAGTGTGTGTGTGTGAGATGACTGCTATTGAGATCTCTCCCAATCCCAATTTAATCTTTTTTAATGTTTATTTTTGAGAGAGGAGTAGGGGGACAGGATTCAAAGTAGGCTTTGTGCTGACAACAGAGAGCCCCACCTGGGCTTGAACTCAGGAGCCTGGAGATCACGACCCTAGCCAAAGTTGGAAGCTTAGAAGTCGGAGGCTTAACCGATGGAGCCACCCAAGCACCCCTACTAGTTTAGTTTAAAGGCCCTACCTGAACTGTCTGAACCAAGGGCCTGGGTCTCGGATAAACTATAGACGCCTTAGCCGGTGACGAGGCCTGCCCCCTGCCCCCCACAAGGAAACCTGGAGCTTCCACACCACTTCCTGGGAGGGGCCGTTTCCTCCTTGAACCTTGGGCTCCTGGGGGTGAGGAAGCGCAGGCCACTGGCACCAGCCTCCAAGCCAGGCCACAGCAGGCCAAGTAGGTGCGGAGCTCCTGAGCTGGCTAGGAATGGAAGGCAATGAGGGTGATGATGCCCGGGGGCTGTAACCCCCACCCTTCTGGGTCATCCTGGGAAAGTTTGGGCCAAGGATGCTACTTGGCTGGGTGGGGATCAGGGGCCTCATTCCCTGCTTGAGAGAACCTGAGGGTGTGGGGGTACATGGGCAGTGGGGACAGTGCCAGGCACTTCTGTGTAATCCCCATCGGGCTGCAGCAGCCACCCCACCTTGGGACCCTTTTGGAAGACAGGGCGGTGGGTGACACCACTGGGCAGTGTGTATGTGGTTAAAGTCCAGGCTTCTACTGTAGCAGTCCCTTACGTGCACACCTCTTTCCCCTTCACTCTGTGTTAGGGCACAGCAGACCCTGGGGTCCATACTTCCTGACCGCCAGGTTCTTGAAACCCAAGGAGATGCAACAGGTGTGAGGATTTGTGTGAGGCCCTAAGGAAGTAGCCAGAGAACAGGGGGCTGCTGGGGGGGGGGGCACAGGCTGAGCGCCCCCTGCGCCAAAAAGGGAAAGGGAGACACGTCAGGAGCCTGTGGGGGATGGAGTGGTGGGGCGCAGGGATGTGTTGGGGACAGCAGTTGTGGGGAGAAAGGAATCCCCCCAGGATGTGGGGGGGGCAGAGGGAACACACAAGGGCTAATGCTGGTGGCCCCAATCCATGACCACCCGCAAGGCGCCACTGGAGTCCCCAGGCCCACTCCCTCCCCCAGTGCCCATCACAAGTCACCAGAGCCCAGGCAGTCACAGCAGGTTTATTGGAGCACCGCGAAGCTCTCCCAGGGCGCCCAGGCAGTGGCCGCAGGGGAGCGGGTGGGGGTGGCCAGGAGCAAAGGGGATGCTTGCTGAGGTCGAGGGCTGGCCCCCTAGGCTCCATGTCCCCTCTCCCACCTCTCCGGGCCCAAGGCGCATCAGTCTACTAGGCAGGGGCCATCCTAGGGGTGTTTTCTGGCTAGGTCTGTCCTGGGCAGGCGGGGTCCCCGGAGTCTGGGCCAGCAGCAGTGAGGGCTGCAGCGCCCGTGGGGAGCAGCCAGGCTTCGCAGAGAAGCAGGAGCTCCCCAAGTCCCCTAGAGACTTGGGGTGGGCAACAATGGGCCTTCCGGATGCCCTGTTCCCCCCCATCCCCCCACTCACCCAGCCCAGGAGAGCCCTGAGCCCTACTCCCCAGGGAGGGGGACTGAAGTGAAGAGCCGGAAGCGCATCAGGGGGTCTCCAAGCACCAGGCAGGGGGCTCCCGCAGGGGGCTCAGCAGGCAGGCCTCACGTCTGCAGCTCCAGGAGGCGGCTGGGCTCAGAGGGCTGCGAGCTGGCTGGGCTGGCTCTGTGGGCCTCCTGGAGGTCCTGCAGCACCTGCAGCAGCTGGCCCAGTGGGTCCTCAGGGGCTGGAGGCAGATGCAGGATGAGGGCAGGGCGGGCAGGGCCTCCCCTGCGGGCACTTTCCCGCACCCCTACCCCCACCGGCACAGCAGCCCTGAAGGGAGCTCAGGCGGCTGCAGGAGTCCAGACTTGGGCAACCTACCTCCACCAGGGCCTGTGAGCACGGAGCCTGCCTCTGTGCCCGCGCTCAGCTCCCGGTGCTTCTCCCTACAGGGGAGGGCAGAGTGAGGGCTCCTGGTGGCCTCGCCAGGAAGGCTGGGTGGCCCAGTGTGGGCCTCCTGAGCTGGAGGGGGGTTCTGGGAGTGGAGGACTTACCCTTTCAGTCTGTGAGGAAGAAACCGAGCCCCAGGTCTTGGTTCCCCTGCCACTTTTCCACTTCCAGCCTCCTCCTCCGATCCTCCCCACTTCCAAAAGGGGGGTGGGGGAGGGGTCAACAGAAGGCACCCCTCCTGTTACAGACTGCCCTGGGGAGAAGGACCAACTGGGGCCTGAAAATCCCCAGAATTAACTGGCCCTGGAACTAGCTTCTTTCTTATGGGAACAGGAAACTGACAATTATTTCAAGCACGGTTCTTACCTGGGGTCCACTAGAGACCCCTGGGCCCTCTCAGGTACAATCCTGTGAGCCTGCATGGAGGGAGCACAGCACCACGTGGACCCCATGTTTGAAGTCCCTTAGCTGGAAATTCGACTGGCTGGGCCCTTTTGATGGTCTCCCTAATCCGTTTTAGAAGGGATGTGACCCTGTGCTAAGCTCTAACGGGTTCCTCTTCCTCAGATGCCTTCTAGGTCCTGGGGGCTCGGCCTGGGCCCTTACCTGCTCCGCTCATTCACTTATTCAACATTTACTGCGGGAGATTACATCTGCGCTGTTTTCTGGCCACCAAGTGTCCAGTAATTGGTTACAGCAGCCACGGGAAGCAGGGACAGCAGGGGCTAAGGACAGGCCACCTTGTCAGTGGATCAGAGGTGCTGGTGGAGCAGGAGGTCTAGTGGTGTGGGTGGCAAGGAGGTGGGCAAACGAGAGGAGGGTGGCCAAGGGGTTCTGGAGGTACAGTGGGCTCTCCAGGCAGGCGCTGTGGTTGGGACCGTGGATCCTGGTCCCGTGGTGGGACCACCTGAACAAACGATGGCTTGGGTTTGAATCTGTGCCACTTCCTGGCTTAAATGGGTGATAACTGGGGTGCCTGGGTGGCTTAGTCAGTTGAGCATCCGACTTCCACTCAGGTCATGATCTCATGGTTTGTGGGTTCAAGCCCCACCCTGGGCTCTGTGCTGACAGCTCAGGGCCTGGAGCCTGCTTCGGATTCTGTGTCTCCCCCTCTCTCTGCCCCTCCCACGATCATGCTCTGTTTCTCTCTGTCTCTTAATGATAAATAAACATTCAAAAAAATCAAAGATAACTTCGGGTCCCAGGAACAGAAAACACAGGGTGGTGGCTTCATCCTGTAGGTGGAGGATGACGTCACCGAGCAAGGGGGCCAGAGGAGAGGTGGAGAGGGAGCTGGTGACGAGGCCACACCATCAGAAAGGAGGTGGTTGCAAAGTGGCCTGGGGGCTACTGATGACTGTGGCTCACAGGGGAGTGAGCAGTTCTAATCTGACCGCACGAGCTTTGAAGGGTTTTAAGGAAGACAGAAAACTGCTGGAAATGAGGAAAAGTCACTGAGGAGCAGGGACAATGGCCACCACCCAACCAGGGCCCGGGGAGGGGGTGGGGGAGAGAACATTGACCCCTCTCCAGCAGACTCAGGGAGGCAGTGCTCATAGGAGGCACTGGGCCCTGAAGACTATTCCCATGCTGGACTCCACCTCCAGAGATTCTGAGTCCATGGGTAGGGCCCCTGCACCCCGTTTTTTTCCGGGGCTGGTACCCGGGGCTGAGAGCCAGGGCATTAAGGAGGTGGCTGAGGACAATCCCTGAGCCCCAAGGGCACGACGGGAAGGCTGCACAGGTTGGGAGGCTGGGGCTGCCGCAGCCCACGGACCTTTGTCCTAACCTTAGGCTGCCTCATGCCACAGAGACCTATGTGCCCCTCCCCAGGTGTGGCTGCTAAAGGCAGAAATGGGCTAGGCCTGATCCGAAGGGGGAGACCAGTCACACGAGCAGCCCTGAGCCTGAGTCCCAGCACTGGGCCTCGCCTGGCACTTTCCCTGGGGCGGCACGGGCCTCCTCACCGCAGGGCGGGCTCCACGCCCAGCAGGTGCTGGTAGATGAGCTGGGCCTCCAGGTCGTGATCGAGAGGGTCATTCCACTCCTGTAGAGTCACCCGTGACCGGGTCTTGTCACAGCCCAGATCTGGGGGCACACAGAGGGCAGGGTTGTGAGCAAGCCCTGTGAGAGCTTACGTCCAACTTCGTACTAGTGCAGGTGGGGACACTGAGGCCCAGAGAGGAACAGGAATGGGCTCGGGGATCCTGGGGGCGGGGGGCAGCAGCTCATCTCTCTCAGGTTCAGCTCCTGAGCTCTGAGACGCACGAAGGCAGAGCGTGGGAAGCTGCACTGGAGACAACTCGGAGGCTGGACAACCTTCTGGAAGGAAGAAGGGAGTGGCCTAGAGCTGTGGGGTCATGAGAAGGGAAGCTGAGGGGTTTGTGCCTTGGAATGAGCTGGCCCTGCCACCTGCTGGCTTTACAACCTTGACAGAGGTACCAGCCCTTGTTAAGCCTGTTTCCGCCTCCATAAAATGGGCTCCCAGACCCTGCTGCCTAGTGCCCTGGGGAGCCCCCCTCACCAATGACAAGGGTTATCACCAAAATCAAAGCCAGTGGCTGCAAGTCAGGCCAACAGACCAGCAACACCCTCGGAAAGACCTGCCACTGCCCAGTCCCATACCCGGGGCTGGGCCAGAGGACATGGGTCAGCTTCCGAGGGCCTCCTGTCCTAGGCCTGGGGGCGGGGCCTCCTGTGCCAGGCCTGGGGGCGGGGCCTCCTGTGCCAGGCCTGGGGGCAGGGCCTCTGCGGGCTGAGTGTCTTTTGTGCCTGGGGAGCAAGAATTTTGTGAATCAGATGGAGGTAAGGGAGGAAGATCTTTACAGTTCCAGAACCGAGCTGTCTGACAGGGTAGCCACTAGTCACACAAATCCATTGAAATTTAATTAAAATTACATAAAATTAGGGGTGCCTGGGTGGCTCAGTTGGTTGAGCATCTGACTTCAGCTCGGTCATGCATGATCTGGCGGTTCATGGGTTCGGGCTTCCTATTGTCAGCTCAGAGCCCGCCTCGGATCCTCTGTCCCCTCTCTCTCTGCCCTTCCCCTGCTCATGCTCTCTCTCGAGTGAACATTTAAAAATAATAATAAAATAAAATTATATAAAATTTAAAACAAACATAAAAGTCAGTCCCTGGGCCACGCTAGTCGCATTTCAAGTCCGGGCACGCATGCTCATGACACGCACAGGCGCCGTACTGGGCAGCACAGATATACGCCCTTTCCGTCACCACCGAAGGTTCTAGCAGAGGCTCCTCCGCTAGCCCTCTCATGCCCAGGGTCCCCCCGCCCACAGCTCCGGTGCCCGGCTGCCAGGTGGGAATGTGCAAACTCGGGGGCCCTCTCTTGCCCTCATCGGCAGGGAATCCCTAAAGCGTGCTCCCTGGAATGAGGTTCTGCGAAGAGCCTCACTCACAGGGCAAGAGAAGCGTTTCCTGTCAAGGGGGTCAGCGAGCCCTGGGCGACAGGGGGTTAGAAGTGGGATCCCAACTGGTCAGGCCTCCTCAGGGCCTTCCATGTACCCACAGGCGACACACCCCACGGCATCTCCCAAACTACCCTGTCACGGAACCCTCCTGGCCCAGAGCGCCCCCAGGGCTGCCTGCCACCCGGGAGTTCCTGCAGGCGCACAGGTGCCCCCCCCCCCGCCCCCGCCCCCGGCCAGCAAGCCAGGGCCCGGGGCCACGAGCCCTGTGTGGACGGGTGCAGGGCAGGGGGCCCGGCCTCCTCTCCCACCTGACTTGTCCTTCTGGTGGCAACAGCTCCACTTGTCCCCGCGGAAGACGCCAGGGTGGTAGGAGCCCAGCAGGCCAGGGTTGCTGATGCTGACCTTCCGCAGCGCTGACAGCCACTGGTTCAGCTCATTCACACACTGCATGGGACACGGGGGTGGTCAGAGGTCACCTCCTCCGGGAAACCCTCCCTCTCTTCACTCCCAGGCATGAGGGCCAATGAGCAGACCTGGATTGCGGCCGCCACCAGCCCCCTTAGCCATCCCTTGGGCAGTGTACCCCCAGCTGACGATGCGTGGTGGCCCCGCTGTCACCATTTTCCCCCTGTGGCTCTGGACAGTCACTTCCTAGGACAAGCCTAACCCTGCTGACTTCAGCCTTCCTTCCTGCTCCCTGTGTCCCCCCTCAGCGTTCTCTCCTTCACAACGGCCCTGCTCAAATGCCACCCATCTGGGACCCTCGCCCCAGGGAACCTAGTTTGTCCCCACTTTCCCTCCCTAAGTCTCCTTAGTGCCCTTGAAGGCACTGGCACCATTTGACATTTTAAATGTTTGTCTGACATCCATCTGCCCCCCGGGACACACACTCCACGGGGACAAGGCTGTGTTCTGCCACGGAGAAGTGCCGGTGACCTTGCAAGTGCTCAATGAATATATTTTAGATGAGCGAATGCGTGAGTGAGCAAATGAAAGAAGACATAAAGAGATGAGAAGGCAGTGTGTGAGCGTGCACTCAGAGCCACACATTCATAAATGTGTGATTAGTACGTGTTCATACAAACACCCAAGCACCGACACACAGACTTTGAAATCCAGTTTCCTGCAAACGTGTACAACGTGAAGCTCTAAATCACAGGAATGTATGTGTCCATCTGCTGGGCCACACACAGACCTGCAGGTGGCTACCCAGACAGGCCTGGGGACAGACGGGCACAGCCCCCAGGCCCCCAAAGTCCAGGACACAGACACACAAGGCACGCACACCCCAGATCTCACACCCTGCTGCAGCTGATGTAGCCAACAAAGGGGTAGGAGATTCACTAGGGCCTCTGTCCAGCACCCCCCAGGTGGCTGTTCCCGCCGCGCCCCTCCCCTCCAGAGCCCCCCGCGCGGCCCCCACCTTGCACTGCAGGTAGACCGTCTGGGGCTTGCCCGCATCGTCCTCGTAGATGACCTGCATGACGTGCGAGCTGCCGAAGCTCTTCTCCTCCACCTTTTCTGCCGCCCGGATGTTGGCCAGCTTGATGAGGGCGCTTTTCTGGAGTGGGCAGAGCAGGGAGGCTCAGGGTGCCAGCTGGGGCCCCTCCATTTCCCAGTCCTGGGCCTTGGCCTCCCCATCGGCAGGACCAGGAGCTGGCGCAGAGGACCCAGCTCTGGGGGTGACCTCAGCCACACACAGTGCAGAGAGATGGTGACCGAGTGCCTGGCCTCTTGAGGGTTCCCAGTGGTCCCAGGAGGTCTGAGCGTTGGAAACGCATCTGGACTTCCAGCATCCCCCAGGGCTGGAAGGTGACACCTGACAGGACCAAGCCCTGTGCCTCTTCCCTTATGAATAATTTCCCAGCTTGCCTTTACCTTCCTCAGCTTTAAAAGTCACAATCCACCTCCGGGCCCCTTCCCGCTCCTGCTGTCATCCAATATGGTAAAATACAAAAGGGACGAAGGGGCGAAGTTCTGCACCTAACAGATCCATGTCCCTGCAGGGGCCTCGAGTGTTGACGCTGAGCCTGTGCTAGTGGCCGCCAGCCCCTTGTGTCTCCCGTCAGAGCTTGCTGGGGCCCTTAGCACACAAATAATCAGTCCCCATGGCCCTCTGGAGAGCAGCCACAGCCCCTAGCCTGGCATCCTAGCCCACCAACCCCTGCTGGCCTCAGGGACCAGCAGAGAGGGGCAGTGCCGTCTCCTGGGAGGAGTGGGGCAACCCAGAAGGAAGCCCTGGGGACACAGATCTGAGCCATCCCAGGCCGGGGCCTCCCAAAGGACAGAGGATGGAGGGGCGCCTGGGTGGCTCAGTCGGTTAAGCAGCTGACTCTTGATTTCAGCTCAGGTCATAGGATCGAGCCCCGTATCAGGCTCCAGGCTCAACACAGAGCCTGCTTAAGATTCTTTCTGCCTCTGTCCCCCTCACATGTGCTCTAAAATAAAAAAAATTTTTTGTTTTAATTTTAAAAAATCAGGGGCACCTGGGTGGCTAAGTCAGTTAAGTGTCTGACTTCAGCTCAGGTCATGATCTCATGGTTCGTGAGTTGGAGCCCCGCGTTGGGTTCTGCACTGACAGCTCACAGCCTGGAGCCTGCTTTGGATTCTGTGTCCCTCCACTGCTCACGCTCTGTCTCTGTCTCTCTCAAAAATAACTACACATTTAAAAACAATTTTTTTTAGTCAAAAAAAAAAAAGGACAGAGGATGTGCTGCCCATTCTGGGGTGCATCTGCTGGAAAAGAGACAGAAGGGAGGCGGGAGGGGGTGGTGCTGCACAGGGGGACCGATGGAATGTGCCCACAACAGGGCCGGGCTCAATGCTGAGCCCAGAAGGGGATGAGGGAAGGCCCTGCCGGGCCCTGCTGAGGCTACAGAAATTGCTGAGGGGACTCAGTGGCCAGGCAGCTGCTCAGAGTGGAATAAGCTGGAAAGCGAGAGGCCCGGGCTGAGGGGTTACCCAGGGAGCTCCCTCATCCCTTCAGTTCCCCCATCGGCTGCTCGGGGCTGGGACGGACATCCCCGGCAAACCATCCCCAGCGTCTGACTGCCTGGGGGCCGGGCTGGCCCACCTGGGGCTCAGCAGGTCCATCCAAGAAGCATGGCCCTCCGCCCTTCCTGGGAGAAAAGCACTGATGGGAGACCAGCCCAGGGCCTCAGTCATTCTGCTGGCCAAGGCCTTGTCCTGTGCTGGGTCCAGGCTCTGCCCCCTCAGAGAGACCATCTCCTCTACCCTTGACAGCTTGGGAAGTAGGGACTGTTATCCTCAACTTGAAGGCCAAGGCGCCAAGGCTGAGAGAGGCCAAGACGCTTCCTAGGCAGAAGGAGCTGGAAACCAAGACTCCTCCCAGACCCTCACTAATTCCTTGATCTCCCAGAAGCACCCCTCAGCCCCCCACCCAATTTGTGTACCAAGAAACCAAGACTGACACTGCAGCCGCTGCCTGCCCCTTGCCCCCTGTCACTGGGGCAGAGAAGCTTCTGTCCCATGGGTCTCAAGAGACACTGTGGCTGACACCAGAACCGGGTCCTGCCTGGCTTTATTCTCGGATCCCAGTAGACCCTGGTATGGGCTCCAAGACACGGACAGGTGCCTCCGGGGTGTTATGAACCCTCGGAGCCGCACTGGCCCGCCCCTTTCCTCACCCACCTTAGAGTTAGGCGTTTTGGCGAAGCTGAGGGCCTCGGTGGTGAGAGAAAAGTGGAGTTTCTTGAAGGAAGACATGAGGGGACCCTTGCCCTTGGTCCTATGGATGAAGAGTGGCCCCTCCTTCACTGGCGGTGCCTGCAAGCTCAGCGCCCGCTGCAGGTCCAGCTCTGGCGGGCCAGGAAGGGAGGGCAAAATGTGAGCCCAGAGAGCAGGTCCAAATAGGGCCTTGGGCAGCAGGCAGTGGGCTGGGCCTCGAGGGGCACAGGCGGCAGTGGGCAAGGCCATGGGGCAGGGAGGGGGCCAAACATGATCAAGAGGCTGTGGATGCAACCAAAGAGGCATAGAGGTAGATGGGGACACAGGACCGGATAGGATGGACACAAGAGCTGGAGGCTGTGGGCGGGGCCGTAGGAGGATCGGGTGTGGGCGCGGCCACCAGTCCAGGGTGGAGCAACCGTGTGCCTGGGGCGGTCACAAGGGATCTCTCGGGGAGTGCTCACCCTCCTTCTCCTCAATGTCCACCAGCTTGGTGATGAAGTCCTTCAGCAGAGCCACGCCCTGGCGCACGGTGGGCTGCAGCGGCTCCATCCAGGCCTCCTTGGCTCTGGAAGCTGGCGTGTCCATGTTGCCCACGTTCTGAACCGCCTGGGGGGTTCGCGCTCTGCTGGGTCAAGGGCCCACCCCTGCAACCTCCCCCGCCCCGCCACCAAATCTGTGCTACTCCCGCTGTAGAAACGGAGGCAGAGGCGGCACAAGCTGTGCTCACGGGGCCCGTTCCATCCCCACTGGAACTCAGGGCTGAGCACATCAGGGGGTTTGAAGACCCTCGGGACCGGACAATTGAGGCTACTTGAGCCCAACAGACTGGCCTTTCACAGCAGGTTTAATGTCAGCCTGCTCTGCCGGGTATGACAACCCCAGCCTGCGAGTAAGTAGAGCTGGGGGTGACAAGGCCCCCATTCACACACAGGCTATACGGCCTTGGGTAACCTCTTGTCCCTCAGGGACCTGTTACCTCAACCACAGGAGATCGGTGAAAGCTTTGTAAACTGTAAAATGCAGTGCTACAGGCGTTCCTGGAGCCAGTGGGGGACACACTGCTGTCCAGGCAAGGGCCCCCTGGGCACCCGGCTGGGCATCTAGCCAGTGTCCACGGGCCCGCACCTTGGCCAGCAGGAGCAGGGTGCGGCTGGTGCGGGCGTCCGCATGCCGCTCCCGCAGGTGGAAGAGCTTGGGTGCCATGATCGCGGGAGAGAAGAAGCGCAGGCACAGGAAGCTGGTGACGGCGATGAACGGCACGTTCTGGGGGGTGGTGCAGGAGGGCAGGGGCTGGACTCCCCGAGGTTCTGGTGCTGTCCCCGCCTCTCCCTCCTCCCACGACTCTGCCAGGAGCTTATTCCACCACCACCACCACCATCACCACGGCGCCCCCGGACCCCAGAGCCGTCCCCTTCCCCGCCGCTTCCCTCCCTCCGCCCAGCCCCGCCGGCAGAGGGCGCACCTCGTGCTGGGCGCTGGGGAACCGCTCGCGCACGCGCCGGAAAAGCTGGCGGAAGGTGGCGCGGACCACGGCGGGGCATGCGCGAACGGAGCGACAGAGCGCGCTCAGCAACGCCGCCAGGTGGGCGCGCAGCGTCTGCGCACTCTGCTCCAGCACCTCGGCCTCGGTCTGCGGGCGGTGCAGCCCGGAGCACCTGCGTTGGCCCACAGGGGGCCCGCAAAAGAAGGTCGAGGTCAGCGCCCGCGCACATGACTGCACAGGGGCTGCTGGAGACACGCACAGTAAGGCAGCAGCCTAGACGGGGGCACAGAGGCAACGCACAGGTGGGCAGAGGGACGAAAGGTAGACCCAGGCAGAAAAAGCCAAAACCTACATTTGCATAAAGGGCCTGCCACCCCCGCCCCCAGGGATCACCCCTGGCCTCACCCTACATCCTTGACTTCCACTTTGCTGGGGTCCAGCTCCACGTACTTCTTCTCCTCAAACACCCTGTCAATGATGGGGCCCAGGACGCCGTGCAGATACCGCATTCCAGCCACCTGGGGGCGGCGGTGAGTGGCATTGGTCCTGTCTCCCGCCTCCAGCTGCCTGCCCTCTCCCTGCAGCCGACCTCCCAGCCAGCCCTCCCAGCCCCCCCGCCCCCCCATCTGCCTGCTGGGTCTGCTCAGGACAGCGTGACGAACTGCTGTCACAGGAATGAATGATGAGTGAATGACTGCATGGACGGATGAAAGCAATTCTTAGCCTTAAGGAATTGGACACAGGAGACTATCGTTTAAGCCCCACTCTGCCTCTTGGCCCTCCTGAATCTCTGTCTCCTCATCTATGAAACAAAGACCATATATGGTTCAACCTCACCTTCAGAAAAGACTCCATGGACTTTGAGGCCAGAGAGTTGCTCCGGAACAGGGTGTTAGCTTCACCTACAAGTAGATGTTCTAGTGGGTAGGGGGTTTGGGAGAGGGACCAGGCTTTGGGGAGGACAGAGGACCTTGGGGCTGGGGGCTCTAAGCTGGCCCTTCGGTAAAGTACTTCCTTGCCACCTCCCAGCCCACTGCCCCACCTCTGCCTTTTGTGCTTTCCTTTGCCCCCCTCATCAGACCCAGCAGCTTCCTCCAGGAAGGCTTCCCAGATTTCTCCCCTCAGCATCTCTGGAGTCCTTGGCTAACGCTCCCTTCTCCACCACACCCTCAGAGAGGCCACCCTCCCAGGCCTCACTGGTACGACCCAGCTCCAGCTGGAAGAGCAGGTCCAGAAAGTCTCTGGCCAGTCCCTGTCCTAGAAACAGCTTGAGTAGGTTGGTGGCCACATCCTGGCGGCATTCGGTGCTCGTTGTCTCCTCAATAAGTGCTATCAGCTGCCCTGGGCCCTGCAGGGGGCAGCAAGAAGAGGCAGGGTTAGATCAGACACACAGGGGAACCCAAACTCTTGTCTCTGAGGGCCTCGGAGGACCACGGGGAAGGGAGGGTGTTTTCCCACGGGATGGTGAGGGGCCCTGGGCATCGGTTAGTGCCTTGCCATCCTGAGAACTGAGAGTTTGCTCTTCAGAGCAGGTTTAGAATGACAGGGAGAACAGGCCCGCTGTCCCTGGACCCTCCCACCTGCCCTGGGGGCCCCCTCACCTGGGCGCCCAGCTTCACCTCACGGCACAGCAGCTGCACCAGGGGCTGGTAGCAGCCGGAGGGCAGTACCGTCTCGTCCCGCAGCCGCACCTCCAGCTGCAAGGAGCCCAGGTTGCCCCTGGAACGGGCAGCCTGTGATCTCTCCACCGGGGACCCAGGCCGCCTGGGCCGTGCCCCCTCCCCCACTGCCTCCATAGTCCCCCCCACACCCCCAATCCCGAGCTCCCTGTGCACCCCTCTGACTCTTTCCCCAAGGTGCTTTCTCTGCTCTGAAAGGCTTCCCACCTCCAAACTCCAGGCAACTCCACCCGTTTTCACAGCCTGGCCCCCCGCCACTTTTAGGCGCCTTGGACTCTGCACTTGACCCATGTGGACACACGGGGCTCCCCAGCCTTGAATTTGTTCTCTCAGAGAACAGCTCCTCCAAGCATGCACCTCACACCGGACGCAAATCCCCAACTGGCACAACCACCTGCCAAGGGAAACTGAGGCTCAAGCAGGTTTAGCAATTTGCCACAGTAGATCTAATTGCCAAGCTCCCCGCTCCGACCCTTCCTGGGGAGGATGGTGACCAAGGCTTAACCGTCCATAAGGCCCCCATGTCTGTGAGGCCCCCGTGTCCAGAAGCACAGGACAGATGCTTCTAGCATACACAGGAGTGGCAAGCACATGGCCTCGAACACAGTAGAAGCCGTCATCAAAATGGGTGCTTCCATGGACATACCTGCTGCTGGGACCCAGCCTGACCCCCGCCCGCCCCACTGATGGTAGGAATGGGGTATCTGGGGTCCTCTGCAGACAGAGAGGGTGAACCATCTAAGGTGGGGGACACTGCTGATCCTCCACCTCTGGGCTGAGTGGTGCACAAGGAGGCCAGACGGCTTCCTGGAGGGGGTTGCCAGATTTACCAAAATAAAAATACAAGACACCCAGTTAAATCTGAATTTCTTTAGTAGAAGTCTGTCTCCCAACATCGCATGGACATACTCACACTAAAAATGGTCCACTGTTTGTCTGAAACTCAGATTTGAGGGGACAGCTTGTATTTTATCCGGCAACCTTATTCCTAGAGAATTGTTGGGGGGGGGGGCGGTCAGAACTCTAGGGACTCGAATTCTGGGCTGAGGTCTGCAAAGAAACCCTTCAAGGGAAAGGGTTCTGAAGGCTTGTTCCAGAATCTGCCAGCAGGTGAAAAGCAGGAGCCCTGCACTGCCTTGGAGGACAGGGCCGGGTCAAAGGCTGTGAGACTTGACATAGAGGCGGCAGGACCAGCCAGGCTAAGGGAGCCCCGGCCGCCAGGCAAGCGCAGAAAGCAAGCTGCGGCTGCGTGGGCCCCTCCCCCGCACCACACGCAGCCCTGACTGCCTGCCTGCCTGCCTGCCGGAGCCCACTGTCAGCGCCCCCTGCCCACTGAGCCCCAGGCTCACTCTCCCCGCCGCTTCTTGGACTGGTCGTCGGGCTGCAGCCGGAACCAGCCTTCTTCCTTCCGGGCCGCGCACAGTTTCTGGACATTGAACACCACCTGGGGGCAAGGCAGAGGTGGGAGGATGCGCACTGGGGCTGGGACCCTCAGCGCTCTTCCTTTCCAGCGACTCTTCCGTGGGCGGAGGAGTCCCTTCTTGGGGTCCCTGGGCACCGGTGGCTGGTTTTGGGGAGCACCCCTCTGGAGCAGCAGCAGGGTGGAGTTGGGTGGCGAAGTAGGGGAGGTGGGAGGATGGTGCTGGAATGGAGGCAGGGGCAGGTGCAGCCAGAAGGGGGCAGGGTGCTCACTTTGCCCAAGAAGTCATTCCTGCTGACAAGGTCCCAGTCCCAGGCTTCCACGCACAGCGCCTCCGTGGCCCCCTCCTCCAACTCAAACTCAAACATCTCGTTCCAGCGTGGGTAGCATGATTTCTTCACAATCTGCCCAAAATGGGGTGAGTGGGGGGTCCCCAAGGCCCAGCCACCTCCAAACAGCCCACTTGGGATCCCTGAGGGGACTTGCAGCAGGAAAGGTATAGACTTCCTGTTCAAACCTTCCCCGAATTGGAAGAAATTGGGGCTCAGAGTGGGTAAGGCACTTGTCCAAGGCCACACAGCAAAAAAGTAGCAGATTGCACTGAGAAAGCAGGACTCCGCCCTCTCCCCCTGCCAGGATTGAGCCCACCACCCCAGCTATTTCCTGGAGGTGAGGAAGACAGCGTGGGGAGCCCCTGGACTGTGCAGATGGACCCCACACTGGCTGTCTTGGACCAGCCTGGCTGGGAGGGAAAGCCAGCTGGGGCTGCAGGGGTTGCTGCCAGAAGGGCTGCCCTCAGACTGGTCACCCCGCTTTCCCAAGCTTCTGTGAGACCGCAGTCCCAGCCTGACCTTCCAGACGACGAGGGCCAGACCCTGAGCCCGCCTGCCCCCTCCCCAGCCCCTCACCGAGGTCTCCTGCGTCCGGCCGCTGTAGCGCACTCGGACAAAGGGGTCAGATGCACCGTTCCGGTCCTTCGGGGCCAGGTCCCTGGGGGGAGCAGAGCATCCACTTGTCACATGCCCCTCCCCAGACAGTCACTGCACCACCGGGGGGGTCATCCGGGCCTGCTGGGCAATCACCCCACACCAGGCTAGGGATCTTCTGACTTGGGAGGTGAGGACCAGCTGCTGCTCTGTTCCCAGGGCAGGCCTAAGCTGGGGTCACCTCTCTGAGCCTCGGTTTCCCTGTCAGTAGAATGGAGAAGATAACCCCAACAATTGAGATCATGGGCTTCTAGAAGGCCTGCCCCGCAGGGCCAAGAGGGGCTGGTGAGCAGCCTCTGTTGGCCATACTGCCCTCTCTCCACAGTTGGCCCTCTGCAAGGCCCAAAGCCTTGCACCCCCAGCTCAGACCCCTTTGTGGAAGAACAAAGCCCACCCTTCCATTTACTGTAAACATCGGCTGCTGGTCTTTCTGGTATTTTCAGCTTAAAACCTCTCACGCCTGCTTTCCGTTCCTCCTCAGAACCCTCTAATAGAACCCCAGAGCCTGGCCTCAAGGATCTGCCCAGAAAGATGAGGACAAATGTTCTTTCTGCCTCTGCAACAAAGGCAGCTTCGTAGGCCTCTCAGGGTCCCAGCAGGGCCTGAGCTGGGGGCGATGGGGCCAAGGCCTCCCACCCAGGCACCAGCTGAGTGGACAGGCCAGCCCGGCCACTGTGTCCCCAAGCATGGATGAGCCTGTGAATGTGTGTGCCGGTGTGAGCGTGTGTGGGAGCCGAGTGAGGCTGAGCGAGGAGGAGGGGATGGTGACAGCGTGAGGGGTGGCACCGTGCCTCTGCCCGTCCACGGATTTTCCATGTGCTTGTGGCTCTTCCGCATCCCAGTCCCAGGACAGAAAATAAAGCCCAGGGAAGCCACCCACCCACGAGGGGACGCACGTGGACCCCGTGGAGGGGGGCTGGAGCCAGAAAGGAAGGCGCTTCTCATCCAGCGAGTGTGACTCACACTCAGGCCCAGAAGGGAGGGGAGCGTGCAGCTAAAAATAGCCCGGGGGGGAGGGGGACCCTGTCACAGGTGACTCAGGCCCACCTTCCCACCCAAGTCACTGTCTCTCCTGGAGAGAACCCCGCCCCTGCCATCTGGAGTTTTTCCACAACTCCTTCCACCCCCCACCCCCTACATATCCACACCCATATCAGGTCAAGTTCATGCTGGAGTTAAAAGCAGTGGAAGCCGGTCTTGGCACTGGGGCTGCATGTTCAGAGTTTGGGGTCCCCTCTAGGATGCCCGGGGCTCCAGCATTAGAACATCACCCCTTCCCCCAAGAGACACGTCCTCCTGTGTGGGGCCCCCTGCCCCCACCCTCCGTCTCACCTGGCCTCCAGCACAGAGCAGCGCAGCCGGCAGCCCCGCGGCCCGGGCACCACCTCCAGCTGCAGGTGGATCTCACCCTGCACCTCCTCATCAGGGTCGACCTCCGTCAGGTGCGCCCACCCACTGAAACCTATAGGATGAGCAGCTCAGCGGTGGGGGAGGGGGAGCGGTGACTGGCCCTCTCTGTTGGCCCCACCAGGCACCACAAGGCCTCTCTGCAATCCCCTTGGGGTCCTCTCAAGCTCTGTGAGGCAGGGGCTATTTTCCCCAATGACAGATGGGGAAACTGAGGCTCAGCAGCTGAACCACAGCAGTTGGAAGAGGCTTGATGAGCACCCCAATCTGGCAACCCCTGAGTCCTTACTATTGCGCTACACGGCATGTGAGGGCTCTGACTCTGACTCATGACGGGACTGCCTTCTCTGTCCTCAGTTTCTCCATCTTAAAACAGTGGCTCTTGTCTACAGCTGCTGGAGGAGGGGCTAAGCCCAGATGGAGAAGCAACAAGAGAACAGCATCTCTTGGGCCCCTGGACCTTGAGGGGGCAGGGGCAGCGGGCAGGAAAGGCCTCTGGCCTGGCAGGGGCCTAGAGGCTCCATGAGTCAGCAAAGTCCCCCCACCCTCGCACGCCTGCCCTGGCCTCACAGACAGGAGCAGGTGTGTGCCGGGAAGGCCCCGGGAGAGTCACAGGGGCTCGAACAAGCAGGACCTGTGCCGTCTGAGAGCTCCTGGCTCGAACCCTCCCTGGCAGATAGGGACCCAGCCCAGAGGAGGCCCCGGGTCACACAGTGACCCTTTCGTATGTCAGCATCCCAAGCAATCACCAAAGGGGCCTAGCCCAGCCACAGGCTGACCCCTCACAGGCTTAGGACAGAGTGGCATTGAGGCCCAAGCTGGGGGGACCCCCAAGGGGTACAGAAAGAGCCAGATGGATTGGGAGGAGGGGTCTCTACACCTCAGCAATGGAGCATAGAGAGGCCCCTCCCTCTGCCTGCCAAGGCCTCAGATCCCACCACTAGCAGCCCCCCTCGGCCCTAGGGGGATGCCAGAGGGCAGGATGGGGCCCAGAGGCCAGGGTGCAGGAGATGGCCAGAGGCCTTCCTAGGGCGGGCAGATGGGGCTTTTCCTGGGCATGGGCCCTGAAGCACCTGGAAGAAACGTCTCAGAACTGGGAGAAGGCCAGGGACGAGCGGAGCAGTGGGGCAAGAGAGGAGGCAGGCCAGGGGAGGGGAGGCAAGAGCAGGCCACGGGCTCCCTCCGGGGATCTTACCCTTAGGGTGAACGGCCAGGGTGTCCCTGGTCAGGCAGACCTTCCCGATAACGTCGTCCCGGCTGGAGGATGGAGAGGGAGCCAGAGCTGGGCAGGGCTCTGTGGGGAGCTTGGGACCCCCCTCCTGCCCAGTTTGGGGGCCCTGTGGAGAGCAGGGAGGCTGACGCTCCCCTCCCTCGCAGGAGCCTATTGGAGCAGGACCCACGACCCTCCCGCACGCCCTGCCTTCTGGGCCCTCTCGTGGGCATGTGCCACACTTCTGCACACGGGTGACCACGCGTGTCCATGCATTAGCCAAGCTCGTGCTCTGCAGGCTCCCCGGCTCGCTGTCCCCCGCACAGCCCAGCACCCCTGCGCCTGTATTCCTGCACGTGCATGAGTACAGTGTGGGGTGAGTACAGTGAATTCCCCCCGCCCCCACAGACACCCACACTCAAACCCCGATCCCTTCCAGACCCTTCTGGGCTCCCCCTCACGCCACAGGCTGTAAAGAGGATGCAAAGCGACCAGCAGTTCCAGCGGTGAGATGGGGAGGGGCAGATGGCGGGCCCTGGGCCCCAGCTAGAGAGCGGGGCCCACCCACCTGAGAGCATCCTCATCCATGACGTAGAAGGCCACCGCATGGAAGGTGGGCGGCAGGTGCACCTGGTACTCCTCGCCCCAGAATGGGCACAGGGTCTTCCACACAGTGGCTGTCCTACAGCAGAGGACCCTCAGCACCTGTCTGGGCCACCCGCAGGCCCCTGGCCGTGGCAAGACATGGCCGTGTGACCTAAGTCCACCTTTCTCCACACCCTCTTCCACTCCCGGGGACGAGTGCTCTGCTACTGGATGGCTTTCCTCGTCCTAGACGCCACTGCCCACCATTAATCATTCCCTCCTGACCTTCCTCTCTGCCCTGGGTAGGGCGCAGGCCATTTTCCATTCAGGGGAAACTGAGACCACAGGTGGCCATAACTGGCCTCGGGTCCCATAAGGGGACTGTGGCAGAGCCGGGACCAGAAGCCTGGCCTTCCATCCTCACTCTGGCTCCTGATGCTGAACAGACTCACTGAGGGTGGAAACAGGGGAATGGCCAAATTGACCCTGGAGCTAGACAGTCTTCCTGAGGGGCCTGGGAACCATGGTCCAGAGTCTGAGCCAGAGAGGTCTTGCATGAGCAGAGCCTCTCCCAGCTCTGGCCAAACCCCTCAGGGCAGAGCCTTCTGCTCATGAGTCTCAGCAGGGTATGTGGGGTGGGGGTAGGGTGGAGCTGAGACCCCCAAGGACCCAGAGGAAGGCTCAGGGTACCACCTTCACCTCAACCGCTTCTCCAGTAACTTGAACTCTGGTGTTTCGGTTTCCCTGTCTGTCAGAGAGACAACCAGAGCCATCCTGCCTGTCCTCCTCTTGGTATCGAGGTTTGGAAGGAATGAGGCAAAAGACTTGGGGTTCTGTTTGCAGTGGGGACAAGAACCATGAGTCTATCAGCCTTGGCTGAGGGTCAGCAATGGGCGCTCAGGTGGGCCAAACAGCAGGGCAGCTCTGACCATGAAGTCCGAGGTAGAAGCCTGAGAGACAGAGGGCACGGGACCACAAAGATCCTGCCCAGAATCGTGGAGTCCATGGACAAAGGCACATCCGGGAAGTGGCCCTTCTGGGTACAACCTTTCTGGGGTTTAACCACTGCGGGAGGGGCACCTGGGTGGCTCAGTAGGTTAAGCGTCCGACTTCTGCTCAGGTCATGATCTCACAGTTCATGGGTTTGAGCCCTGCGTCAGGCTCTGTGCTGACGGCTCAGAGCCTGGAGCCTTGCTTCGGATTCTGTATCTCCCTCTCTCTCTGACCCTCCCCTGCTTGCACTGTTTCTCTCTCTCTCTCTCAAAAATAAATTTAAAAAATTAAAAAAAATTTTAACCACTGCGGGAGTCTCTCAGGGACTGGGAACCTGGAGGAAGAGCAAGGACCAGGGAGGAGGAAGGAGCTCTGGCTTTGAGGTCAGCCAAGTTGGGTTCCAGTCTGACTTTGCCACCCTCTAGGTAGGTGACCCTGAGGAAGTGACTTGGTCTCTCTGAGCCTAGGGGCTCCTCATCTGCAAATGCGACTTAATAATATCACAGCTAGGGGCGCCTGGGGAGCTTAGTCGGTTAAGCCACCAACTTTGGCTAGGGTCATGATCTCACGGTTCGTGGGTTTGATCCCTGCATCAGGTTCTGTGCTGACAGCTCAGGGTCTGGAGCCTGCTTCTGATTCTGTGTCTCCCTCTCTCTCTACCCCTCCCTGCTCACGCTCTGTCTCTCAAAAATAAATAAACATTAAAAAAAAAGAGCAGAATTGGTGAGAAGCCCTTGGATATAATCCCTGAATGGACATTAAGGTCAGTAATTAGCATGAGGAGCTACAGGTCATCGGGGTTTCTCACCTCCAAGCAGGCATGTCAGGGCGTTGGGGCAGGATGTGGGGGGGACAGGGGATTAGATGCTCCAAGGCCTCGCTCTTCTATGCCCCCCACCCCCACTACCCAGGCTGCAGCCCTACCTGATGATGGGCTCATTGTCCACCTTCACGATGCAGTAGGGGTCGCTGCTGCCGGTGCTGCAAGACAGAAGGCCAGGGAGGGGTGGACTGGCGGCCAGCCACAGGCAGGGTGACGGCAGCGGCTCCCAGGCTGCTCAGCCCTCCCCTCGGTGACCCAGGAAAAAGACAATCAAGGCCAAGGTACCGGGTCCTGGGCTGGTGCCTGAAGGCTCCTCAGGCCAAAACGTGTGTCCCACCATCAGTGTGGGTGGCACGAAGGCCCCCATGCCCAGGAGCAGGGGAAGGGGAGAAACGGCTCACTGCCCCTCCTGCTCAGGAGTGGATGCCTCTTCCTGCCACCCCTTCCCCCCACCCTGCCCTGTGACAGCGCCCAAGGAACGGCCCTGGCAAGCTGGAGAATTCCCCATCCTCAGCACCCAAGTCAGCCCGTTTTCTCCTTTGAGCCCTTGAACCCTTGCCCCTTGTTACTGCTGCTCCTTCAGCCTGGACTGCGTGGCCCACCTCCCAGCCTCAGCCTCAGCCTCCTCTCCTCCACCCCCACTCCTGCTTAGAGCCCTGCCCAGTCCCAGGGGACTCTCCTTGGGTCCCACTGCCTGCGAATTCTCCATCTTTCCGCCCATCCCAGGACTGCTAGTGAGGTACTATCCTCAGCTGCCATCCCCCCCAACCCCCTGAGCGCGGGGGGCCACTTTTGTGTCCCCCGGGGACCTAGGACAAAGGTCCCAGGAATGCTTGCTAGATAAATGAATGAATGAACAAATGTAACAATCTGCCCCAGAGATCTCGGCCACCTGGGAAAGAAGGAAGGGGCAGACACATCCGGGACTGCTCAGGCGCCCTGGTCTCCGTTGGTGGAGGGTTCCTGGGGGGGAGGGCAGCTCCAGCCAGGCCCAGGGCTGGTCCCAGGCAAGTAAGGGGGTGAGGCCTATCTTCAGGCCCAGTGTCCATTAAAAGGAAGTGTATTTGCGTGTTGGAGGTTGGGGAAATTCGAAGTCCTGCTTCCCTTCTCATATGGGGCTCTTCCTGAAGAGGAAGCCACAAGATGCAAAGATGTCCAAAGGTCCTCCTGATGCTGAGCGGAAATGTCTGCCAAGACTCAGTTCCCCACACAGCACAGTGTCGGCAACGGCGCTCACAGCTGCCTGGGTCCCCAACCTTCTATGAGGGCCAGCCCGTGGGAGGGGTTCCGCAAACATAGGCACTGCCCTAGACGCCTTGCTCTTCGGCTTGTAACCCCTCCCCCTGTCCTTTAGGAGCTCCTTCCTCCAGAGAGCCCCTGGGAACACCCAAGCTTGCATCCCACCACCTCAAAGCCAGGGGACCCCAGGCCTCCAGCAATCAGGGCCCTGTGCGCCCCAGGAGCTGGGCTGGGCAGCAGGGCCCCCACAGCTGCACGACGTGTATTTGCACCAGGAAGGAGGGAAACATGGGTGGACCCTCTCTACCCCACCTCTACCTCTACCCCTGGCATCCCTGTAGCCCAGCTGTGCCCACAGCACAGTTCTCACTCAGTGAATGGATCTCTGAATGTTCAGTGAGGTCTGGGGCTTGTGGTCCAGGCAAGGTCACTGGGGTGGGCAAAGGCCAGGAGGCTTGAACAGGCCTGGGTGTGCAAGGGCAGGATGGGTGGGGGGCTGGGTCACAGGGGGGCGAAGGAGCCAGTGTCAAGAGTCTGCTGAGGCCAGAGGCCCAACCTGATCGCTGGCCAGCTGCTGGGACCTGTAAGCCCTGCCCAGTGCCCTTTGCCCTGATGAGTCCCCCGGGCTGGTCCCCTGTCTGACTTCTCCTTCCCAGCCTGGCTACTTGCAGGGCCTCTATATTTAGGCCCTTGGCAGTTTCCAGGCTGTGGAAGGGGAAGGATCAGGGCAAACCCTGAAATAGTTCCGGGCCCGTCCCCAGGGCCACTGGGCGTGGGAGCCAGTCAGTCACCAGTCATTATGAGACTTAGCTCCTGTCTGGCTGACCCAGGCACCCAAGGATGGGAGACGGTGGAGGGAAACACAACAGGAACAGGTGGGCTCTAAAAGCTGTCAGTGATGCGGAACACAGCTGTGCTCTGGTGCCCTTAAGAGAGCTAAGAGTCCATAAGCGGAGGTGGCAGGGAGGCAGGCAGCAGCTGTGTGATGTCTCCCTCCTTAGAACGGTCTCAGTCAACATGGGCCACTATGAAAGGTAGTGGGCTCCTCGTCCTCAGAAGTGTGCAAGCCCCGGCTGGAAGAGATGCTCTCAGGAGACAGGCTGATGAGGCACAGTGAGGCAGGCTCACCACCACCTCTGCCTCCCGCACTCAGTGTGGACCTCCAGTGATCTCCAAACCTGACCCCCCATCTCTGAGCCAAATCATTTGCATGGCATTTGCAAGGCTCAGGTCCCACAGCAGGGCCGAAAGCTGGGTCCAGCGGGATTCTTGGCTTGTCAGCAGCAAGAATGGATTTAAATGCTGACTACCCTACCTAAATGCGGTGTGGCCTTGGCAAGTGACTTGCACACCCTGAGCCTCAGTTTCCCTTTCTACAAATTGAGCATCTACTTTATAGGACAAATATAAGGATTAAATGGAAAGGCCCTCAACACCTCTTATTCTCCCCTACTGTGGACCAGGCGTCCCCCAGGGCCTCTGGAATGCCAAGATGAATGAGTCATGGTTCCTACCCTCACCCCCAAGCTGCCCAAGAAGCAGCAATTGCACTGAGGGCGTCATCCTAACTGCCTCCAAACTGCTGGAGGACACAAAATAGGGGCAAGTGAAAAATCCCACCGGAGGGCACCAGGGAAAGCTGGAGCCGAAGTTTGAGTGGGGTCCTGAAGGATGAATAGGAGTTTTCTGGAGGACCCTGAAGGGGAGTGTTTGAAGGCAGAAGACCTAAATAAGAGCAAAAGGAGAGCCGGGAAGAGCCCAAATGTGAGAGGCTGAGGGTCACAGCTAGATTTAAGAGCCAGGTGACAGGTCAGAGCTACTAAGGGGAGGGAGGAAAAAAGGAGGGGAGGGGAGGGGAGTAGGATGGGGGGGAGGGCAAGGAAAGAGACCCTGGAGGCAAATCAACAGGCCTGGGTGCACCCCCCCTCCCCGCCCCCGGGCTGGGTAGAGGCGGGGCTGCACGGAGAAGCCGGCACCTGGGCTCCCCGGTAGACACAGTCCACAGCTTCACCACCAAGGGCTGGGGAAGGCCAACAGCGGCCAGGCACTAGGGCCTGCAGGGATGGGGAGGGAGGTGACAGACGGAGGGGATGCTCCTCCCGGCAGCCACCAGCCA